>NC_031774.1:27717659-27895286 GCF_001522545.3 Parus major | reverse complement strand
CACACACACACACACACACACACACGCACCCCCCGCACACACACACACACACACGGGCACGGAGCCGCCGGGAACACAGCCGGAATGAAGCGAGCTCCCAGAGCCTGGGCAACGCTAATTCCCCCCGCTATCCCGGGAGATGAGCCTGCAAACAGCTCTCGTCCCCCCACCCACCCCCAGCGCCCCGCGCTCCATTCGCGTGCAAGGCATGGAGCCCCGATCGGCACAGGACACCTGCCCGCCAGCCTCGCGTCTCCCACGGAGCGGGGGTGGCACCCCCTCACTTACCCTTTCTGGCGGCTTTCCTGACTTTTTTTTGGAGGGTCGGGCTGGGGGGATGGGGAGGGGGGGACTCCACTGGCTCCCCAACACAAATCCTTCCGGTTCCTAAAGGGAGCTCATCGCATCTCCCGGTGATTCACCGACGGTGTGTGCGGGTACGGGGGGGTTCGCCTTTGCATGTCAGTCCAAGTTGCCTCGCTCGCTACAAAACCTGTGCTCCCTTTTGCAGCTGTCAGGGAGAGCGGGGAGGTGCATCTGGAAAAGGGGGTGGGGGTGGAGGTAAAATGTTGATAAATCCACCAGCCTTGATCTTCAGCTCCGTGCGGTGGAGTTTGGGGAGGGAAGGGAGATTGGCGAAGAGGGAGGAGGGCGAGGAGGACGGAGATGAATGGGGGTCGAGGGAGGGGGGAAGAGAAAATGGATTGTACCCCAGATTGCCACTGAATCTGCTGGGCTTCCCCCGCTCCCGCGCTCACACCATCGGGGCTCGGTGCAGGTTTCCTAGCATTACGGTGCACGGCAAAGCGCTGAGCCTGATTTCTGGGAGCCAGCGAGGTTTGCACAACTGCAGCAAGAAGCCAAATCAAAAAGCCAATCTGCGAGCCTCCAAACTCCACGTCACCTATCAGCTGGGAGCGAGCGCTGCAACAGAATTACAAGCCATGCATATTTATTCCTCTGAATCCAGGGGGGGATTTTCGGATCGTTTAAAGCGAGGCACGGTGAAACCGAGGCAAACCCTTTCCAAAATAAATAAAGGCAGAGCACGTCTTGCATGTAACACGCGCGCACACACCTCTACGAGGTCTCCTTCGGTATATACAGATAGAGATATACACTCACTGAGCGGGGATCACTCCTGTACCATCCAAGTATATTGACTCGACTTTGTGTATTTCAAGCAAGGGAGGGGAAGAACATGGTAGTTGAGCCTCGGAGAGAAAGATATTGATTGCATATCTGAAATTTAAAGCATCTGCCAAACACTTCTGAGAGATTAAATATAGGCAATATAATTACACAGCCAGAGTAGGTCCTGGTATCCGTTTGAAGCTGCATGCTTTAGTTTGTGCTTGCGGAAACCACCCAGTTATTTTTTTTAACCAAAGCCAAATAACGAGTTGTGAGACAGCAAGGCTTTTTAAGGTTAAAAATACACATTGCCTGCAAAGTTGCTATTTGACTTTGGCAGAAGACTGCTGGGGGCTGATTTCCAGGACCACGGAATAAAGCAGAACATTTATGCCTCACAAAAGACACATCATGTATTTGCACACGCGTTTGTCTCCCCTTAGGATCTCCTCTGTTTTTGCCCCAGCAGCTATGGGCAGGCATGTACCTCCAGGAGATTTACCTTCTGGCATGGCTTCTTGCTCCTTTAAAGCCCAGGTACTACAAGGCAACAGTCCCTGACACTGGGCTCTCCTGACAAAGAATGGTCTGTTTCATCCTTCAGAGAGAAGCTGTTCCAAATCCATTTGTCCCCAGTGACTCCCCATACCTCCTGAGGTGATGAAGGCCCAGAAGCTTTCTGGTGAGACCTGAGCACATGTGCAAGTGCAAACCATCCCTGTCAAAAGCAGCTGAATAAACTGCCACAAGAAACCTGAGCCCGAGTCCTTCACTGGGCAAGAACTTTTACCTCAGCCAGGCACAGGCAGCAGACATGCAAAGACGGACGAGGAAAGGGCAGGACAGTTACTGGGAGTGTGACACGTCAGAGAGTTGTACGGGCTTCATGCTGCCCCAAGTGGGTAGGAAACACTGCACATGGGCTGTGGTCTCCTGCAGGACAGCACAGACCACTCAGGCCCTGAAAGTCAGCTGGTACATTCTGGTTATGGCTCCATAGTAAGAGCAGTCCCTGGCCCCACACCTCAGCACAGAGATCCATAGACCTGGAAGAGCCATTATCCATTCTGGTCTGGTTACCCACTGTTATTAGTTAGAGCAGGCAGGGAAGTCCAGGACGGACAGAGAGCAGGAGGAGGCCACAAGGGGACAGAGTTGCTGCAAGTAAGTACAAGATGGCAGCACAAAAGACGGTGGCAAAACACCTTGTGGGTCCCAGACTCAGCCTTTTATCTCCCCAGATGCCACCTGCCACTCTCGGTGTCCTCAAATTACCCAGCAAAGCAGCTTACCCAGGTAGGAACGTGGTAAGGGACACACATGGGCCAGGAGACATGGCAAGATCCACCAGACATGTAAGTGCCTGACCTCAGGGTGCTGGCCAGCCCTGCACAGGGCTGCAATCCTGAATGATGCTCCTGTGTGATGTCAGGGAGGGGAAGAGCTTCCCAATGCCTGGGGGAACAGAGGCACCTGTGCATGTGTGCCCATGGCATTTCAGCTGCCGGCAGTCTCAGCCGAGCTGCAGAACCCATACTGACATGAGCACATGAAACCAACAGCATCAGTGGCTGCAACCCAAGACTGTGTGGATGCAGGGACTCTGGCACTAGTGTCACCCTATCTCCAGGTGGCCATCTCCAAACTTCACACCCCTGCCAGGGAGGACAGCCCCCAAGGGTAGCAGCAATCCAGTCACCTCCAACACCAAGCAGAGGAAACAGCCCCAGTCGGCATGGGGAAACTCTCCCAAGCCACAGCACATCATCGGGCAGCTCCAAACAACTGCTTGTGTTTAAGGCTCAGCAAAGAGTGGGTCTGGAGCTGAGGAACTGCAGTACAAAATGCTCATCAGCAGGAGCAAACCCTGGAGGCAATACACAAATTTACAGTTGACAATAACTAAAGACAGACAGAGCTCTTTATGGTACACAGATGTTTCATTTCACCTCATCCTAGTACATAAAATCATGCCTAATACATTTAAGAAACGCTCCCAGACACTTCCCCTCTTTCCTTCCCTTCCATGTGGGCCTGATGTTATGTTGCTCAGCTCAGGCAAATTTTTCATCACAAGAGGGAGTATATGAAATTTTTTATCTCCTTAGTCTGAAAGGTGTGTTTGCAAAGTACTAACCTGAAATGAAAGAAACCAAACTGTTTATAAAAAAATAGTATTTAAAATTAAAATAAAAAAAACAGAACCAAAACTTCACAAATAACCAAGCACCTCTTGTTTATATTAGCTTTATATTTATATTAGCTTTAACAATTAAAATATAGTGTGTTCATATTCCTGGGCTGTTTAGCACAATCTCACTAAACAAGCATGGATATTAGTTTTTAATGACTACCAAGATCCCTTGGTGCTTCAAGTGTTACCTCACCTAAGGACCAGAGCTAATGGTTTTTAACTGACAGAGGGCTGATTTAGATCAGATATAATAAAGAAGGTTTTTACAAAGAGGGCAGTGAAATGCAGGCCTGGGTTGCCCAGAGAGATGGTAGGCATCCCATCCCTGAAAACCTTAAAGGTCAGGTTGGATGGAGCTCTGAGCAGCCTGATCTAGTTGAAAATGTCCTTGCTCACTGCAGAAGGCTGGAATAGATGACCTTTAAAAGATCCCTTCCAACTAAAACTATGGTATGATTCTAATCCAAAACCATTGCAATTCCACCAAACAGTGGTATATTAAAAGAACACAGAATGGGTGGGGTTAGAATGGACCACTGGATGTCATCTGGTCCAATCTCCCTGCTCACACAGGTCCCCATGAGCACATTACTCAGGATTGAGTACAGACAGCTTTTGGATATCTCCACAAACTCTCTGGGCAACTGTTCCAGTAATCAGTCACCTGCACAGTAAAGAATTTCTTCATAAAAGTGTGGGGACTTTTCCCATGAACAGTCAGGACTTTAATACTTCTCTCAAACCTGTCTCCAGGCTCTTGAAATTTGAAGCAGAACAAGAAATGGAGGCTTTGCTCTTCTTTTCCTCGTCCACCTAAAACTAGAGAAGATTTCTTAAACTTAATCCATAGTTTCAGCATCCCATGACTTCAGCCTTCTGCTGGCAACCATGCTGATAATAAAGATGCTGACAGCAGAATGGACTCTATAGCAGTGCTGCTGTTAAAGACGATGTGCGTAACAGGCTTTGACTTGTTCTGCTAGGCCAACAGTATCTATTGACATAAAAACCTGCCAGTGTCCTACAAGTCCCAGAGAAAACTCTGGGAGTGTGTTAGCTGAGTCTGGAAGGACCTGTTTTTTCCCCTTCTTTCACCAGCTATGCACTTCACACACACAGATAAGAATTGCACCCAGTTACCATCCACAATTGCAGGTGGATAGGGCCATATTATTGTTTTTTTTCTGTCAGACATGATGAGCTGTAGGTTTGGCTCCTCCTGGAAAAATTTCTAGCTGAGCAAGGCTTTAGGAATTATTCCTACTATTGCAGTCCTCCTGCAATCTTTTGGCCCTTGGCCTAATGACCCAAGAATTTGATTTAGAGTAGATATAAGAAAGAAACAAACACGATGTCTGCCCTTTTTCCTTGAATACAAGCAGACTGACTGCTCCTGACCTCAAGTTTGTACGAAAGGGCCTGGCACAGCCCTCTTCTCTCATTCAAAATCTGATCTTGATGAACCTGTGTTATGTTTTGGGCTATTTTTCCACAGCTTTGCTTTTCCTCCCTCATCAGCTTTCATCAGGTGCCCGCTCACATTTGTGTCAGAAGGGATGAGATAATGTGACATTTTATTAGTATGATGCATTTGCAGAGCCTTGAAATGAAGTTTTAGATCTGAGAAAAAATTACTTTCTAGGCAAAAGAGGAAAGCAGCTACAATGCAGAAGGCAGCTTCTATCCATGATTACAGAGCAAATGAGCCCAGTTCAAATGTAAAATTCTGTTCTTCATTTTTTTCTCCCATGAAAGCCTGCTTAGCAAACATGGTTAGAGCTCTGAAACCAAGCTGTGCTTTACACACACAACAGCGTGCAAATTCTTCACAAGTCATGGGACACCTGGGACAGTCCATGCGCTTCCCCATAAGCAGGGGACGATTCCTCCACAGGTCCTAGCACACAGGGGACTTGGCCACAGATGGGTAAGGATTCTTTGTGTATCCTCTGTACACTGCTAAGAAGGGAGCCAGTTACAGGTTTAAACTTTCTGACTCACAGATGTGTCTGTGACAGCTGTAGGTTGCTCTAATCTCACTGCAGAGTTTCCCAAGAGGTAAAGTTTGGAATCAGAGGCTGCCTTCCTCAGGTCTGGCTTGTAAGGAAGAGCAATTCTTTGTGTGGTCATCTTCACAAATGATTGCAGAGTAACCCACATGTAGGGGACTGATACCGAAATGTGTCCTGGCCTGGGTTTTCTGTGCAAGGGAACACAGACCTAACGAAACTTCAGGCAGCATTCAGACACCATGCAGAAACCCTCAAAAAATAAGAAAACTAACTAGAGTATAGTAACCAGTCACTGGAAGTTCAGGGCAAGTCAAACCCTTGAAAACTTCTGATGAGAAGTGACATCTTCCAAAGAATCTATCTGACTATAGAAAATGAGGGTACATCCCACAACCAGATTTTGATTGTGGAGGAATCCAGGACACATGTTAACTCCAAGGTTTTCCATTTTAGCATTGGCTTTGAAAACTGTTGATCCTTGGTCCATGGATTGACCACTGCAGGTTGGAGAGAAGTGGACATCTGTAGAGAAGCATACCCTCTGCTCAGGACAAACACCCTGGGGCTTGGCCTGGCAAACCAGTGTGTCCTGGGGCAAGAAACAATTCTCATTCAAAGGGGATTTTTCAACATTTTTACTGCCATCCATGGGTGGTGGTCAGGGGGACCTTCTCAGGATGAGGAGCTCTAAGACTTTTCTTATTTTTGATGCCTCAGAGCAATAACTCAATAGCAACTCTATTACAAACTAGGTTATATGGTTTTTTTGAGGGCTTTTTTCCAGGAAGGACCAATGGGACTCTGGGGCTTACAGCATCAGGCTATGTGCCAGGACAAGGGGCACATTCAAAAAGGCCATTTCAACTGCAGTGACTAACTAATGGGCAACCAGCACCAACACTGCTAGAGATAGACACATTTTCTCAGTTGGAGAACAAAAACATGAGGCTCAGATTACAGCAGTGGATTGGATCTGCTCCTACCTCACTCTCACTGAGGACCAAGGAACCTGGCCTCAGAGGAAGAGGTTTGGTATGACAGAGGACAGCAACAAATAGTAACATGGCAAGAGGCCTGTAAGCACATCAGCACATTCTGATGGATTCTCACACATGTCTTACAAAGCGTAGAAGAGGATTTAGCTCACAAAGTTGTCAATTCATTTAACAGCTTCCCAAAATAATTTTGAATTCAAAAAAATCAATGGGAAAAGTTCATATTTCATTGATTTTGAAACCCAACAAAGACAAAAATCAATTGCACCACCACCACTCTGGTTTCCCTGTTAAACACTGGCACCAAGGTGTTTTTTTCTGCTTCCTGTACCACATGCTGGCTAATAGCATGAAAAGAAAAAAAATCCATGTTTTTTAAACTAAGCCAGTGCTTCATGGAGAGGATGATTCACAGAGATTCTAAAGAAGTAGCTGGTGCTTCAGCCATGCACTGCACACAGGCTGGTTTTCTTACACGTCTTTCAAACCCTTCCTTCTGCATCCTGTGCCTTCACATTCTGGGTTAGTTACTCCCTGGCCAGCATGTTTGCTAACAGGTTAAAACTGTGCCCTAATGAAAAGTGTTTGGGGTTATGTTACATTGTGGATAACACATCAGTAGAAGGAACATGTAGTCCCCTGTACTGGCTTTCAGTTCCTAGGGGTCTTCCACAGCAATTCAGACTCTCCTACAGCCATCCTGCAGCTGCCCACCTTCACAAGCAGTGGGGCTGTGGGTGCTCAGGTCTGGCTGAAGGTGCCCCTCCTTTAAACCTCCCAACAGCTTCTGGCAGGCTGGAAAACAAGTCTTCACACTATGATTTGTCTCCACTTTCAGTATGCCAAATGCCAAAGCTGCAGGTCCCCAACTTCGGGGGATGTTACCAGATAGCACAGCGGGAGACCTTGATAGCACTGCCCAATGGAGAACAATAAATGCTGGGAAAAGATAAAAATTCTACAATTCCCCTAAGGTCAGTATAATAATTTTCTTAGCAAAACAGCTGAGATCTACTAAAAAAAAAAAAATCTCCTATGGAATAGTGTCTCTTCCTTTACAAATCTGGGACAAAATGAAGAGTTCCAGATTGTCTCTTCCCCTGGAGCAGTTAGAAGAAAGCTGTGCTTCCCTCCAGGAGAATCTGATCCTGGTTTATAAAAATTGGGAAAGTGGTGGCAGGGGGAGGGAGTAAGGATGTGTGTGTGTGTGTGTGTGTGTGTGAAAAAGAACTATAAAGTAAATTAAGATCAGCCGTTAATGAAAGTTAGCAGTTTAATTAAAGGAGTGAGCAGCTTGTGCATGGAGAGACGCATCCGTCTCTAGGATACATGTGGCTTCTGTCCAGATCTGGCAGGATCCAGGAAACACATATGGGATGAGTGCAACATCTGACCCCAGACTTGTCTGATGACAGCAGTAAGACGTAGACAGTTTCCCTGGGAAGAGGCCTGTCATCGTGACACCACACAAGGCCTGCCACCTCCCTCAGCACCAAGGATTTGACTTTAAATAGCTAGTTGTGTTGCAAAATCATCCTTCTGATGTGTGTCATGTTTTGGGGTTAAGTGGATGATAAACACTGGTTATCCCTTTAAACATTAGTTTATTCAGGTTCTCCTGAAAATTGAATTTACAATAATATTATCTCTTGTTTTAAAAAAATGCACAGCCAGAAAAGGGCTGTGGCAATTGCAACATATACTTCTCACAGAGCGGGTCAGATTGGAAGGGACCACCGTGGGTCATCTGGTCCAGCTTCCCTGCTCAAGCTGGGTCATTCTAGAGCACCTATATACCTGTACACGCTTAGATCCTGCTGAACACAGTCCACCTGCCCTAGACATGCCATCACAACCTGAAGCATCCCCTCAGGATTGCTCCAGCAGCAGAATCCCACCCTGCTCTGAGAGCAGTCAAAAGAATTAATATAGAAAAGTTATTTTGTGGAGAAAGACACAGCAGTGTGGACAAAAATAGGGTGGTCTTTCATAGCCTGGGGTTTCTTCCTAAAGGCATTTCTTCTACACACAATGTGTATTTTGTCCTGTACTTTGTACAGAGTTCTACATTCAGCCTCTGCCCCATTCCTTACACTGTCTCCCACCTACACCTATTCTTGCCCCTGCTCCTCTCACCACACACCCTCCTTAAGCCCCTCTTTGTGTTGCTCCTGTGAGGACATGGGTTTAGCTGTTGTTCTTTGCCAACACTTCACACAAACTCCAAACCTGGAGTAACTCTCCCTGATAACTGATTTGTATCCCAGAACGTGCAGAACAAGTTTTGCTCTGGAGATAATGGGGAATAACTTGGAATGGCTGGAGAGTCTTGGGCTGCCTATCTGTGGCTGTCAGGGCTCTGCTGGCAGGGGGAAGCTATGGCCATTTGGCACAGGCTCTGGTCAGCATGGTTTCTCACATTCAGTTTTGCACTGCTGACCATCTTGCAGCTACAGAGCAGTAACTTCCAGCAACCCTAGTCACACAATCTGCTCACAGCACTGTTTACCAAATACACCAACCTCACCCCAAAGGCCAGGAGCAGAAACAAGGCAGAAAAACCCACCTCATCTCCATATGTCACCAAGAGATTTGTCAGGGCCCACTGCTGTACCAGCCCCCTGAGCCACACACGACAGCAATGACCCAGCATCACTCAGCAGAGCTGACAGCAGACAAGACCCAGCTGGCAGCACTCAATGTCTCACAGCAGAGCCCTAACACACCATGTACTTCCCACAGACAGGGCATTCCAAGCATCTCCTACCACCCACAACTAGGAAATTAGGATTTTGGAAACTTATCTGGCTACCAAATTTTCCTGCTGTAGGTTAAATAGTCCCAGAGCTATGGGAGGGACAGAAGTGCTGGTTCTAGCCCTGCCTTGGCTTACTCCAGGAGCTTCAGCAGCACCAGTGCATGTCTCAGGTGCAAGGGGGGCATCACTGATCTCCCAAAGCCACTACAAGAGCTAACGCCTTGACTCTTGTTGCCATGCTGTCCAGAAGATGAAGGTGTGGTTCAGCACACTCATTATGCAGCTTATTCCAGAACCACTACTTACTGGGCAAGGAAATGGCATCCCAGGAGCAGCAGCACTTCCAAGCAGCCTCCTGCCCCAGCATCATGTGGTTTTGCTCACACTGCAAGAGCAGTAAACCCTGCAGTGCTCAGATTCCTTTTCAGTTGGTTCTTTTAGGAACCACTGCCCTCCTCTTTCAGCTGCTGACCCTACTGCCATCATGTCACTGGTCTCAGCTGCACCTAGAAATGGACTGAGCCCTCATTTTATGGTATTCTATTTAACATCTTTCTAGGGCCCCCACAAGTACTTTCTTGAGGAGGAGAGTGTAGGGATGGCTCCATGTCCTACAGGGCACAAACAGCACTGTGACTGCTGCTGGTGCTGCTGGGGAACTAGGGAAGGAAAAACCATCAGCTGCCAAAGCCATTCCTGGGGAAAAGACCAATACTCCCCTCTTCTCCACTGCCTGGGAGAGCATCTTCCCCTTGGCATGTCCCCTCTGCCCAACACTATCCCGTGGGTCACTGTGTCTCTAGGCACAGAAGCCTGGCAGCAGCCCCCTGGCTCAGGTCAGACCCACTGTGCTCCCAAGGGAGGTGAAGGGTATAGCCTCCACATGCTGTAAGGATTTTAATCCCAACCTTGTGACAGCAAGCAGTGACAAAAGCATGCAACAGAGCCATGAGATGAGGCTTATTTCATCATCCCTTCAGAAAGGCAAAACCCAGGATACACCTTTTATCAAGCCCCTGCACAGACAGCTTTCTCCCCATTTCTTTATTGGTGGTTTTACAGTTTTTTATTGCCTTGATGAGACAGAGCTGTTGCCATGTGGTATGGACAGGCTGCAAGAGCTGTTCCCTTGTTGGACTTCCCTTGGTAGGTGTATTGTGATTTTAAGTCCTTTGTCAGTTTCCCTGAACAATGAATGTGTGCTTAGAAAAGGGGGAAAAAAATAGAAGATATTATTAGAAGGAGCAAAGCCTCAATGAGTCCCATCACTTCCCCAGCTGCTGCTGTGTCTAATCATTTTCATAGTATATCAGGAAGTGTGAAATCACCGATTAATTTTATGACAGAAGTTTTCATCACAGAAGGTGGGGATGTGAAACCACCTTCTGAATGCAATTGCAGCTGTGGGGCTCATTCTCAGCTACTGAGTCTTCCCCTTACCCCGGGTACCACTGGGGAAGGATGAGACAAAGCTGTCCAAACCAGGTCTCCATTTTTCTTTGATGAAAACAGGCAGACGACTGCCAGTCCTTGCTATAGAAATGTCTAAGGGTGCTTGAGATACCGAGCAGGGGGAGTTTCCTTCACAGATTTCTCAACAGCACAGAGTAAACAAGACATATTCACATTTCCTCTGGCTGTTGCACCTCTCAGCAGCAGTGAGGGCAGAGCTCTGAGCCAGGCTGCTCCAGCTGTGGAACATTAAGCACCCAGACTCAGCCTCCAGGCATTGTCTGAATTGGTCTGAGCATTCACTGCTCTTGGCTGGGTCAAGGGTCCCCACAGCTTGTAAGACCAAGTCAAGAAATGCAAACTCATGAAGTTTGGACAGCTGGAGGACCTGCAGATAATCCATCCTCACCCACATCCACAGCTGCCAATGTCAGACCTCTGTCACCCTCTGCACTTACAGGGATGAGTGCAACAAGTTCCAACCAGCTTGGTGCTACTACTGCAGTGCATGGAGGGTGGTGTAGGGAGCTTCCAGTCCCCGGAGTAGAGTACATATGAGATCAAGCCAAATCCTGATCCTATAGAGATCAGCTGGAATTTTTCACTGTGAGAAGTACAGTCCACACCACTCTTAGAGAGCTGCTGAAGACCCAGGAGAAGTAGTGCAGAAGGGTGACGGGCAGAAAGCAATGCATGCTGCATCCAACACCTTCCAAGAGGAATTCACAGAAGCAGAATGAAATTTGTGCTCTGATCAGAATGTCACAGCCACCAGCCCCCTCATGGAGGACAACAGACCTTCAGTAACAACTGCTTAGTTAATACGTGCTACTAAAAGGCAAGATCACAGACAAAGAGGGCATTGGTTTGCTCCTGACCTTGAACTGAACTGGAAGTTACTGCTGTCCCACCAGCAGTGCCTGACCCTCTCAAGAAGAGTACAATATGTGTGGAGATTTCCTGACACAGCCTACATCCCCCTAGTATGCTGCAGGTCCTTCTCCTTGCCACACCAGCCTGGCACAAGGTCACCATCCTCCTTGGCATGACCTCTGACAGTTTGTTAATAAACATGGAGGGGAAGGGGCACAAACCTGGAGCAGCACCAATGAACCTGCTTCCCTGGCACAGAATGGTGCTAACCAGCCTGAGTGAAGTGACAGTCCCCCAGGGCACTTGCCTTGACCCATTCCAGAAGGGAAGGGTAGTTTGGGCCAGGTTAGCACACGTGGGTGCAGATACTGCTTGGTTTTCACTGGTGTCCAAATCAGACTGATCAGAACACTGGGACAGAGAGAAACCCTTGCGCCAGGATACAAAACTAAATCAAAGTTTTATGGGCTAGGATGAAAGGGGAAGTACTTCAAAGTCTGCAACACATTAATTTTCCTTTCTGCTGTGGTTTTTCCTTCCACCTTGTTTTAATGTGATGGATCACTTGATAATGACAGGAGGTCGCTCTGACTGACACATACAGCCAGGATAAAGGGGAGCAGGAAATTGGATCTGAGGCTCTGTACTGTATTTCTGTGAGTTCTGGATTCACCAGAAAGAGACCCTTGGTCGTGTTGCTAATGCCGTCACATTTCCCACAGCTGCAGACATGCAGTCCTGTGTTCAATTTCCTGCCATCACTCCTTGTGTCTAGTGCACAGCCAAAGACCAGGAGTATGAAGTGTATCTGATTTTTAGACACACACTCATCAGGCACAAGCTCTGGCTACAGTAGGAAATTGAACTCTTGATGAAAATGGTTTTCACCAGGGAGCCTCCTTGTCCTCTCGGGTCCTTCCCCATTCTGTATTGTCTGGGGCTTAAGGTCACAACTACTGCCTCTTTCACCAAGAGAACTGCTCTAGTATTTGCTTTCCTAGCCCCACTTTTTCTGTCCACTGTGAGGAAAGTTCTTTCAGTGCACAGAGCCCTTTTCCCTCCCTCTTCCCTCCTGTCCCAGGTGCTCTGGGCCACTGTGGAGGTAATACACTGAGCACACCACCTCAGTCACCTTTACTCGGATGCATCCTATAGGAAAAGCTGGTTTGTCTGCTGAAGGGAGTGGACCAAAACAGAGTAGAGGGAGATTTTCTAATGTAGGAAAAACTCTTTTGGATTCAGATCTGGCCTTGCAGGAGATATCAGAACACTGGGAATCTGTTCCTGCTGTGGGCTTTGCTGGATCCTCAAATTCAAATCCCCTCCCTTGCTTCCTCAGTAGCTGGGTAGTCAGTAGGACACTTTTCTACAGGGATCATGAGAACTGCAGGTGCAAAACCAGCCATGACAGCACTGGGCACTAAGTTCTGGATCCTACCCTCCTGGTACTTTGCAGGAGATAAAGCCTGTGAATCCCAGACTGGGGAAAGGCATTGCTATTGCTGCCTATTTCTGAATTGGTTTCAAATACCTTCATCATCCAGAGGTTTCAAAGTGAAAATCTGGGTTCACAGCCTTCACTTATCCCTTGCTATGGACAGCTTTTTGTACTTCTAGACTGCAACCTGAACAAAGACAGATGTGGCGAAATACTCAGGCAAGGGTTTTGCTCAAGAAGAGCTGGGCAGTCCTAAGCAAAACAGCCCAAATATTTCATTAAAACACTGCATTTTTATTTTAGGTCTATAAGCTGGACAAGCATCTGAACATGCCTAAGTTTAAATTGCTTCCCAGCTTTGGGTGATCTGCCCTACATCCCCCAGGAAAGCTATTTTAGTTGCCACATCACCTAGAAAATTACCCAGCAACAACATTCTTTGCCTTGCTACCCCACCAGGCTGGACTGTACAGACAAGATATTGATGCAGCAACCTGATGTAATCAAGAGCTATAAAAGGCAAAGCAGTAAATCATTTTGGATGCAACAGTCTGTCTGTGCACTTAGCTGTTTTTTATGTTTTCCAAAACATCCAATAAACAAAATTGCATTTAACCATTAACAGTCACACAGCAATATTCCTTGCAAAGCTTGTGCTCTCACAGTGGGTGGTGGTGGGGAAGGAACATGGCTTGGAAGTAGGTCAAGAAGTGTCCAGAATTAGGAATGACTTTACTTTTTTTTTTCTCTTTCCAGCAGGTGAGTCATCTGAAACTTTTTGCTGTTGAGCACAGCTTTTGGAAAAGGTGGCTCTGGCTTCTCCTAGCATTAAAGGGTCCACCATATTCTTTGCTGAGCTTTCCCACAGTGCTCTTATGACTGACCATCAAGCCCACTTAAAAGACTTAAAATGAGAGCTACAGCTCTGAGGGAAGCTTGTGCAAAACTAACTCTGCAGAAAGAAAGGGAATGAAGGGGAAGGTCTGTCTCCTACACCACAGGACCATCAACCCTAAAGGGCAAGAGCTGCCTGGGCAGGGGAAGAAATGCTACTGCAGCTTTCCTCCTTTCCTCCTAGCAGAAGCTGCCATTCCGTTCAGGGAAGCTGAGGAAAAGCACCCAAGGGCAGTAGCAAAAAGCCTCTCTCTAGAGGACCAGGAGGCCAGAGTCCTCTCCACAGGACAAAAGTGGGTCACAGTCCCCTTGCTTCTCAGCACTTGGTATTTCAACACAACCCATGGGAACACAAAGCCACCTGATAGATTTCAGATACTCTAAAGTGTATTTTTGTTCCAGTCTACAAAATGAGCTTTGCTTTTTCTTTGTATCTCAAGACTCCAGTTTCCAAATAAAGAATCAGTCAAGCTATAAGGAGGGTAAATGAGATCAATAATTCCTATCAGCTTTTAAAGTCACTAAAAGACAGCTGAGAACCTGGAAAGAACCACACATTAAGCAAAAACAGAGGAATTTTCTCATTTTACCTTTGCCTCCACTCCTGAGGAGGAGGGGAGGACAAAACCTCTTTCTTTACCTATCTGGCCTCAAAAATAAGACAAACCCTGTTGCCTCAAGAGAGAGAAAACCAGAGCAGCATCTCAGGCTTTCCTGAAAAATTGTGGCCCACCTGACCAGCCTTTTCCCAGCAGATTCATGGCAGATGAGTGCTACTGAGCCAGCCATGTCTGCAGGTGGGTGGTTGGTGGCCAAGTGTCCCTGACAGCTGCAGAGCTAGTCTAACTTACCCCAGCTGAAGATTTTCTCCATTGGCTGACATTTAACTGCCCTGTTTTTCCCAGGATTTATCCAGAAGTCAGGCACTCGAGGTGACTCATCACCAGCTAAGCTGGAGCCAGCAAGAGCTGTCACAGTGCTCAGTGCTCCAGCTGCCCAGGGGGGCTGGCAGTGACCGGATCCTCCCCTGCCTTAACAACCTGGGCATGGGCCGTGTGTGGCAGGGCATCACTCGGGCTGGATAAACCCCTCCTGTGCACTGCAAGTGTGGGTGATGAAGAGCTTCTCCTTTTGTACTGCAATGGGGAAATGCAGCAAAATTCAGTTTCACCGGGGCACGTAGTGAGCATTCCAACTGGCTTCCAAGCAGCTACACCCGGATAAATAGGAAGAAAATCCCTAACCAATAATCACCTGCCAAATATCTTGCCCCTTCCCCCAGTCCCTGTCAGCCTGCTCTTGCTTTTCAAAGGGTTTGCAGTCTGTTTAGCCTGAGGATAACGCTGAGCAGGTGAACTGGAGGCAGCAGTGCCCACAGAGCAGGTGGCACGGACACCCAAAGGAGCTGGGCAGCAAGAGCCCTTCATCACCCTGCTCTGACAGCACAGCTCTGCCTGCACAACAGACCTTGGACCCCACGGGCTCCAGTCTGGTCCCAAATGCTGGGCTTGGCCCACAGGCAGTTCTCAGAGAGGGCAGCAGGATGCATTTAGAGATGGATGCTGCGGAGCCAAGAGACATCCAGCCCCGTGGATGCCCGAGAGCAGCAAACAGGACAAAACACAGGCCATGCATTGCGTGGTGCCACCACCACAGCCCACACGTGGGGCTGGGGAGGAACCACCAAAGGCCTGGCCCTGTGGACAAAGGGAGGGCTTTGCATTTGGAATTATGCCGAGGGATCCAGGACAGCTCTGCCTGACATTAATATGTTTGGCACAACATTAAAAAAGAGGAGCAAATGGAACAGGAGGCCAAAGTAGCAGCCTTGATGTAGGACATGAAAGGAGACATTTGCTATCAGATCAGAGACAAGGAGGCGCCTCTGGAAAAAAACAGCACTTGAATGGCTGCTGAACAGCTGTGTGATGGGCAGGAATTTGGAAAGAGCTGCTTCTCATTCAAAGACACACACAAACCTGCCTTTCCCTGGTTTATTTCATGGAGGAGTTAGGCAGGAAGGAGATGTGGGATGAAGAGGTGCTCAAGCAGTGCTGCTAAAAGCTGTGGAAGACTGAATTAAGTGCTTAGGATGAACAACAACAACGAAGCAACAAAGTTTGTCTCTGGGATCTCTCTACTGAAAAAAAAAACCAAAAGAAGTGGAAATTACTCAGTGTGGGCAGGTAATCCTCTGTTTTAATAGAGGAAACCGCATTTTTAGGTTTACTTTAAGAACCAGATTAGTCCAATGGCACTGAACATAGCACTCATTTTGTGGGCCAGGATCTTTCTTTCCAGTTTAGGCTGTAGCAAGTGCCTGCTCCAAAGACATATTTTTAGATATATGGTTTGATTGTCCTTAGATACTAGACATACTGTAGATGACACCATTTAATGATTGTTCAAGCTGGTTAGCACTTTAGTACAGATAAAATAAACTGTAAACAGCTTGTTGCTGCAGAAACAAGGGTATGTACCAGCCATGACGCAGACCAAGAGTCAAAGACAAATCTTCATAAAACTACACAAACCAAACAGAATCAGTCCTTTCACCATGGAAATGAAAAGGTCTGAAGGACACATCTGAAAGAGCACAGCAAAGATTTCATTAGCCACAGCCATGCCACCATGGAGAAGGCAGCATCCAAATACCACTGGGGATGTGTTTTTGCAGATAAAGAGAAGCCACCATCACTGGAGTTGCCATGGGGAAGGCTCCTAGGGGACCACAGGATTTTAAACCTGGAAGCATCTGCACAGACAAGTGACATTTGACAGCAAGAACTGGATAGAGTCAGGTCCCAAATGTGGAGTTATGGGAGCAACCAGCCTGTGGTACAATGCATTCTGGAACATGGCTAGCTTTCAGTAACTTAAGATGTTAAAATTAATATCTTATATTTTTAACTGATCTACACTGTTTCAAGCAGAAAGTTTTAAGCCTGAGGCAGGGATTACTCAATGTGTTTAGATAGTGTGGCTTGTGTAAGAAGGCAGCCTGGAGGAGGTACAACACTTTTCCAAGGTTTTGTGACAATGCCAGTATCAAAAGAGAGGAATTAAGAAGAGAGGACTTCTGACAACCCCTGCTATTTGTTTGCACAGCACATACACAGGAAGATATCTCTTTCAGCTCTGCTCAGGTGGTTGCACATCTTTCTGCCCCTGCAATGTGGGCAGAGAAAGAGCTGCCCACAGGAACCATGCAGTAGTCCTTGCCTACCACCACGTCCCACCTGCAGTAACACCTTGAGGAGCCCCAAAGGAGAAGATTGTGGTGCAAAAGGCACCACAAAGCATCAGGTCCAGTCCGGGCAAGGGAGAAAAAAAAAAGCAGAGAGCAAGCAAATATAATTAAAGCATTTTAAAACCCTAAACCAAACCAACAAACAAACAACAATAAAAAAAAGCAAAGCAGACCTTTTCTGAGCTGTGGTAAATTAACCCTGGAAAAGCAGTGCAAATGATTAGAAGATAAGGAAAAACTACCCCCAAACTTCCTCTTGTATTTAAAATCACATAAA
The DNA here is from genome assembly GCF_001522545.3 of Parus major. Taxonomy (NCBI): domain Eukaryota; kingdom Metazoa; phylum Chordata; class Aves; order Passeriformes; family Paridae; genus Parus; species Parus major. The sequence continues at coordinate 27,878,009 of NC_031774.1, read as the reverse complement.
CACTAGGTAGGTTTTAGCTCCTTAATCTGCATTCTCCATCTTTACAAATACAGGTCATGCAGATAAAACAAGAAAAGCAAGAGGGGTGACAGAGGACAGTGGCTGGCATCACCAAAGTACACTCCTTTCCTTAGGAGGCAGTTTCCTCTGACTGCTGCCATACCCAAAACTTGCCAAAGTCACAGAGGCACTAGGGAACCTCCTCCTCTAAAAAGCAGTGATGGAGACACCAGCATGGAGGAGCTGATGGATACAGGGCATTGCCTGGGACTGGTACTGGTTCACACCTATTCTTGCTCGGGAGCTCCTTGCTTGCTTCTGTCTGGGTACCCAAGCAATATGGTCTTTTTGGGCTCCTTCTGCAGAATGTGTCTTCAGGAGGAGGCTGTGGTCACAGTGCCCAGTCAGCCCTCTTCTCTCAGGACCTTCAATGCTGGTTTAACCACAAGGGAGGGGCAGCTTGCCCTGGCGTGCTGACAGAGCTGGGAGAAACCACTGGCAGAGGAGGTACACAAGGGCTCTGCAAAGCTGAGCTTGCTAAACACCACAGAGTCCTTGGCCAGGTGGCAGCTCTGGGACACAGCCCAGGTTGGCTGAGGGCAACCATGGCCACCAGTTCCTTCCCAACCCACCCACAGAGGGAAAGATGCTTTGAATAAAGACTTTGAGTTGGGAGGACAGGATTTGGCCTTGTGCAACATTTAAATAAGCTTCTTCAGCTATACTTGGACCTCTGAAATACTCCCATGTTTTGAGATGGCTTCCCAGGACAATGAGGTGTTCCTATGGGTCTGTATGCTCTGTCTCTCCCCCTGTCTCCATAACACTCTGATCCCAGCAGCTGGAAACACTGTCCAGGCAGAACAAGGCAAGAACACAAGCAACTTGCCTGTGTTTTTAGGGAAATGGAAGCAGGGCAGCAAGCCCCAACCCTAAAAATGTTTATCTTTGAGTGCATAATTCTTAATTATATACTTAAGCAAAGCCTAGAGTAATTTAGTAAGTTAAGCATGTAATTCCACTTTAACTGATGGGTGAGTCCCTAAAGCAAATGCTTATGTGTACACAGGGCTGCTCCCTAACTCAGCCAAGACTCACTGGGGAGCCAGAGAGGCCTTGCTCAGGTGGCCCTGGGGATGCTTTAGCAAGGTACCAAACTGATGTGCAAATAAGTGGACGACAAAGCCATACCCCAGATTTGTACGATGAACCCAAATTGCCAAGAGAGCAACTCTGGGTGAAAATAACCCACTTTTACTTGAAGAAGATAATTGGGGGGACAGATGCAGGTTGAGGAAGGCTATCCAGTCCCATCCATACACTGCAATGGGCAGCCCTAAAGCCTCCCCCCCAACTCTGCTCCTCTCCACCTGCTAGCATGGCTCCAGCAGCAGCTCCAGGGGCAGCACAGACTGGGGGACCATGCTGCTGCCCAGCCCAGCTCCCTCCATGGGTGCCTGCTTGCTGGACTCATGGCCTGGCTGCTCTCAGGGAGTCTCCATACTCCTAACATGAAGTTTCCATTTCTACCTTCAGTCAAGTCATGAAGTGGATATCAAGTGAAAATATACAAGAAAGGGGGAAAATCCAGCACCCTGGCTTAATTAATCTTATGGGTGGCTGCCATGCAGCAGGAGGAAGTGTAAACATGAGACCAAAGTCTTGGCACACTGCAGAAACAACACACTTCTGGTGCCAGTACAGTGGAGAAGGGATTTAATACAATACACATGGGAAGAAGTAGAGGGAGGAAAGGGGAAGAGATGAGGATTGCCTGACACTTCTGGGCACCTAAAGGAAGCTATATGACAACAGGGCCTGTTTAAAGGATTACAGCACTAATTGTACATCCACGTTGTTCAGTAAGGAACCTGAGCCACAGATGACACCCTTGCCAAAGCACAGAGAAGTGCCTGGGCATGTGGTAGCCACCCTCGTCAAGCATTTGTATCCCTCATGCTTCTTTAATCTTGCAGGGGTGAATACCCAGCACTGAATAAAGTGATTAAAGCTAATGCCAACCACTTCTCCAATTCTCACAGCTGGTGCCCCATGTTCCCTGCCAAAGCCAAGCCAGGGGGCAGAGAGTGAACAGCTACAAGAGACCTCTAACCACTTGAGCTGCCTGCTAACAGCACCAAGGAATTTATCCACTGCAGAGGATCTGAGTAGCTTGAACTAGGTTTTGTCTTCTTACCAGCGCATGAAGGCTAGGCAAAGGTTAGGAATAAGACGGAATTACTCCTTTTTCCTGGATGTAGCAGAGCAAAGACATGATGTGTCTAATTACAGATGGAGACACTGACAGACTTTTTCTATCTCCTTAGATAAGGAACAATTTCATTCAAGAGCAACATCAGTAATTTCTCCAAGGCCAATAGTCAGTTCAAACTAGAGAGCACAAATGCTCATTGGCATTTCAGAGGTGAACAGCAAGTAAACATTCATAGCTGAACAGACACCCTGCTCTCTTCCTTGTGTTAGATAGGATTTTTTCATAGGCAAAAGAAAATAGAAAAGAAAAAGGCACTGCTAAGTAGCTTCCATTAAGGCACATAACATCACCTTGCCAGGGCTGCTGACCCTCTGGGCAGGAAACTGGGTGAACATCCCAGAGCATGTTCAATGTGCTGGGTTTTATTCCAGATGGGTACGGTCTGGAGGGGAGAATCATCTAGGAAGACACGCGTGAGGAGACAACCAGCAGACATGCATGAAGGAGGAAGCCACATAAAGCTGGAAAGAGCTGGAAGGGGGAGGAAGCATGCAGCAGGCAGGAGATGGGTCTGTCCTGGCTGGCACAAATATCACTCAGTCAATGTGTGACTCAGTCAATCCACCCTGAGCTTGACATTTCTCTTGGTAGAAGATGTCCTCTCCCCACTTTCTCCGCTCTAATGCACTGATGCTTTCATTTCTAAAGGTGACATGATTACAAGGAATGCTAAAAATACACATGGGCTTTCATTCCACTCCCCCGTCGCTGGTGGAACAAAACTTCCAGCTTTCCTGTTAGCCAGTAACAGTGATTTAACCTGAAAGGCATGAGGGGGAACAAGACCTATGCTTTATTTTCATTATCTCCTCCTTTTACACAACACCATCAACCAAGGCTCAGACTTAGGAGTCCAGTCTAGTTGCTTGGATGACCATTAGTTAGCACTCTCTTAGTCCAGCCAAAGGGGAGAGAACCTTTCTCCTGCCCACCCTTCAATCTTCCAGCCCTTCAGCATCATTAAAGGGCACTCTAGCATCCAAAGTGCCCTTGCCATTGTCCACTTCTGCTACCCTCTGAGCTCCTCACAGCCCCTTCCTTGCTGTAAGGCTGAGGATACAGCAGACACACATGTCCTGGGGGCTAGTTAACAGGCTGGGTAAGTTGTCCTTCCTGAGGGAACAGGACACATGGATGCATAGATCCAGTGCTCCAAGATGCATTCCAGACCAGAGATGAATGCCCAGCCTCTCCTGCACAAAAGCAGCTGAGCATTTAAAACCAAGAGGGTTTAAGAAAACAAAGAGTTAACTGTGCCAACATTAAACTTTCCTTGCTGCACATGCTCAATGCACTTGCAATTCTTTGGGGGAAAAAAAATTAAAAATCAGCCTGTGGATGATATTAGACTTTTGGCAGGAGAAATCTTCTAAAGGATGGGAAAGAATTTAATAAAATTACAGTTTATTTGTATAACATTAGGTCACTATAAACTTTATCTAGCTTTAAATGCTTTTATGTAACATCTAAAACATGTAATTTTTTTTTTGCTGTGGTTTGAAAGACATATCAAAATACTACATTACGGTAATTCCTGCTTATGCACTAGGTATTCAAAATAGAAGCCTTAATTGCAAGCTGCAAATGCTATAAATGGCAGGTCATAAATCTCAACAACAGGGGATCAAAAGGAAAGAATACCCAGTTACACGGTTGTTTTTATCTAAAACCAGAACACATTAGTCTGGTACAAGACCTCAGTTGTTAGAGGGAAAAATCTCCCCTCAAGTGACAGATTCTATGAAATACTTTTGTATTAGGACAATTAAGAAAATACAAACATTTCTACTCAGGATCACTGTCAGTATCCCACAACTCAGAGACTGACATTGGCTTTTCCTTGTTTTTTCAAAAGAAAATGTCTTGATGTCCCTGATTTGTACAGACAAAAATCACAGGAACATTGAAAGGTACTTCTTTAAATACACACTCCAAAATTTTCAAAATGTCATAGAAGGAAAGGGTACCTGAAAGCATTTTTGTTGTTCTCAAATTTTTGATTCTCTTAAAATCAGACATTTACTCTTACACATGAGAAAAGCTTTTTGAGGTGGACATTTTGCAGCAGCACATAAGCTCTATATAACAACTTCATAGTGAAGCCATCTTTATGTATAAACCCAGCACATTCACTTTGTGTTGTAGTTATTGATCAAGAGATCGTTTAAGTATAGAATTTGTTCTAAGGGCTAAGGAATCACTCCTTTGGGAACACAGAAGCAAGTTCCTTAGTAAAATCAGAAACACGAATTCTCTCTACAGAAAAATGAAGCAGAGAGGAGAAGATGACCTTCTGTTTCATTACTTGAAGAGTTTATTTAGAGAACTTTCACATGTGCTTGAACCAACTGAAACAGTTTTTCAGCTCCTATGAAACAAAGTCAGAAGTGAATTGACTATATACTGTGTGTGTAGATATATAAATAAAAACTGAGAGTTTCAGAAAGCTCCAAAGACATTCTGTGGGTCTGCTGCCACAAGGACAGCACAGCCTGCATCCTCACCCCCTGAACAGCCAGCTTGTCTGAGTGTTGCCAGGACCCAGGCACGGAGCTGCAGCATCTGTGACACTGCCAGCAACACTGCCAGGCCCTTCCTGGCATATTCCTGGTATCTTCCATTCCTACAGAAATGCAGTGTTCCCCCGCCACCGAGCAGTGCCCTCCTGGCACTCAGGGTCAGCTTCTGCCTCCATCACTCACCCCATCCTGCCCAAGGCTCTGCGCCAATGCAGCTTTCCCAGCTCAGCTCTATTTCCTGACAGAGATATCCTGTAGCCTGGACATCAGGAGCCAGCCAGCTAGCCAGCCGCAGGCTAGCGTGACACTTCTCTATTGAGCTTCTAATGGGATAATGAAGTGAGATTTCAGGTAGTAACAGCTCCTACTCCACATCGCAGACCTGAGGCCATGTACTCACAGATGAAAGAAGTTATTCTGGGTAAACAGATTTCTCTTGGAGCGAAATTTTTCAGTGTTTATTCACTGATTTGTTTTGGGAAAGCTGTTTCATTTGCTTCCCTGCCATTATTGATTCAAATACTTCTGCTAATTATTTGGAACACAGCTAAGATTTTGTCCAGATGCTGCAGTTATCTGTGACTCACCTAACAAGAGTCACCAATTGCTAAATGAGGGTTCTTCCACCAGAGAACTTGGCAGATTACTTACACTGGAGCAAGGTCCACTGCCATGTACAGATGAGGGCTTTCCTACCCACTAAGGAGAGCCAAAATGCTCCTAGGTCTGCTCAAAGCTCTTCAAAGAGACAGAAAGAAAGACAGAGATTGCCTTCAAATTAATCATAGTTTCTGACTTGTTTCTACTTTTTCCTATTTTAGTAACAAACCAGTCATAATTATTAATCATGATTGTTTTGAGTGAATCTAATTGCAGTGTTCCCTAAAGCATAGCAACATTCCCTCCACACCCAGCCAACCAAAATAGAAAAATCACATCCCAAAAATAGCAGCAAGAGACAGTGAACAAAACCTGGCCTCCCACAATTTGTGTCATTAGACCAGACAGATCTTTGAGACAAAATCAGCTGAGAGACTAACGCTCTGGAAGATATTGCAGCCTTCCTAGAAAAGCCAGTCAGAGGGTTTTTGCAGCAGAAATCTCCTACATCCCTCTCTATGCAAGGACACGGCTGGTGCTGCCCCAGAAAGCGGCTTTGGAGGGTACATGGTCAGCTCTCCCTAGGTGAAAGGCAAATTCACAGCCTGCTACATGTACCTCCTCTACAAAGGACAGCTGCAGAGACAAAGGTGGAGTTTTTAAGTGATCTCTACCAACACAAAGACTGGAAGATATCCTATAGCTACTGTGTTTGATGTAGGAATGCTGGAGTGAAATGCCTTTAATTGAGTTACACACAAGGCTCCACTCTATCATTTTATGGTCTCTTCTAGAGATAATATATATTATTTCTGGTTCCACAAGTGAGTTGGGAAAAAACACAAAACAAAACAAACCACCCAGATAAAGTTAATAGATCTGTGTATAAGAGCCAGGATTAGATAAGGTTTTCAGGCACTAAGTCTGGCTGGCAATTACCCTGTCCCTTGTGGATACTTAGCTCTGGATTTAGGCAGTGTACAAACCTAGACAGATACAAACATATTATCACAGTATTTTAAGGTCTTCCTAAATCAGATATGTTTTTGCCTGGCCCCAGAATCCCATTCATGCAAGGGTGAAAATCTCTCAAAGGACTTACCAGTGGTTATATCCCAAAAATTTCAGAGTTATATATCCTCAAAGTATTAAAGCAATCTTAAAAAAGTAAAGAATCTGCTATTGCAGATAAATGTTTTTAGTGGCTTTCAACAGAGAGGAATAAAGCTACACTACAGTTTCTCCCACTCTAGAACTCCAAGACCCACCTGCCTTTTGAAACAGAAGTAATTCAGGGCAATGCATTTCAGCTGTATTTGCGAGGCATGTTAAACGGGACTTGACTTCTAGAAGCTGCCAGGTCTCTTAAAGAGCAGGAATGATAGCAGCTACACATGGGTAAAAGTTAGGAGGTCACTGAGCCCAGCCTGCTGCCAGGTAAAGTCCCCAAAGACAGCACAAGCCAAGACTCCAGCTGATACTACAGTTGATCTTAGCCAAAAGGTCAAGAACTGATGATGGGGAGTGGGCTGAAGACAAAAGTGAGTTACAGCTGCCTCTATGCCCTCTGCAGAGGAGAAGGCAAACCTCTCTGGAATAATACTTAAAGTTTATCATATTAGGCAGATGGTATTTGACTTGCTGCTTTTAATACATAATCCTGAAAGGTCTGTTGCAGTTATCTACTGTAATAAGAATGCTGTTTTGCATGTTACAAGAAACCTGAAGCAATAAAGTAGTCTCAAAGGGCCAGTTTGCTGACACTCTGTTTGTGCTCCTGCTGTACACAAGGTTATCTTTAATGGCAGAAAATATTTTTTATTGCTCCCTGATGACTTAGAGGAGGCTGTGGATCCTCTGACCTTATTGCCCATACAACATGAACTTTGGCTGAAGGATGGTCTTAAGAAAATTTTTTTTTGAAGTAGAAAAGATATATTTCCCTATCTTCATCCAGCAGTCAGAACTGCATTCAGTCCTGTCCATAATATGACTTACCCTTGTCCATGCCATGATTTTCCACATTCTGTCAGGTAAGGTAGCCTGCATCATTGCCTCTGTACTAGGCAAAGCTGGGATTGCAATTTCTATAATAAACACCGGTGTGACATACTGAGATATTTATTGATCATTGCAGTAAGAATTTACTGAGAGAATATTTTTTTAAGCTGTCAAGAAATCTAACAAATTTTCAAGAGAAAGAAGAAATAATTTTTTTTTTTAAAAAAACGGCAATATCAGAGATGCACAAATTTTCAAATTCATTCAGAGCTGGTAATCCTGCCACCAGAGAGTCAAGGGAGATGGGCCAAAAACACCTGCAGAGGTACACAGACCTTTGCTGTTTTTGCAAGCAAGCATCTCAAAGTTTGGTCTTAACATCCATGAAAGCCAAACAAGGAGACATCTTGGGATCCAGCTCACCCAAAACAAGACTCATAAAGGGAAAGTGATCAAAACTCATCACTCAAGTGCTTTCCAAGATCAGTGGAAGAAGGGAAGCAGCAGAGCAGACTTCAACACCCACCTTGGCAGACACCTACCCCTGAATGAGATGATCACTGCATTTGATGATGTAACTTCTTAACTTGGACTAAGCTAACACATGTCAGTGGGAAAATGAAGTCTCTTCTGTGTAACCTGGGCAGGCAATCACTGCACAGAGCCAGCTGCCTCTAAGGCAACCATCCTCATCCCTCAGAGGTGATCCCTGCAAGTCCCCACCTTGGCAGGGCTTTGATGGTGAGGGGACACTATTCTCCAGCTTGTGTACAGAGAGGAAAATACATTATTTGGGGATGCCTAAATATGCATGATTCTATCTACACATATATTTGATATATATAATGCAGGCCCTCTAAAAAGCAGCTTTACAGTCACATGACAACCCGTAAGAGACTTTAATGTATTATGTATTTTCCAAATTTCAGATCTTCTGCTACACTCCTCATGCAAAGAAAGCAGAGACGTGAATTCTTTAAGGTCAAAAGGAACTGCCAAGGACAAAAGAACAAGGCACAGAGACATCTTCATCGACAGCTGCAGCAGCTCCTAAATCACAGCTTCTCCAGGCAGAGAGCACAGAACTAACACCTGTTCTCTTAGTTTCTTGGTGCTACCTGAACACTCAGAAAGGGAAATACATAAAGACTGTATGGAGTATGTGGCTGTTAAAGTGGATAGTGCAGACCAGTGACAGAACTTTTAAGATCATGAGCAGTATGTGTGAGAAAAATGGACCTGTCAGGTAACACTGCACAACCCTGTGTAGCTTCAAGGGACAAAGACTGCTCAATTTTTTATTTCTGTTGTGAATAATTCATTACAGGGGTAAGAAATCTTCTTGAATAGATGAAAGATAGGAGATAAAGGTCTCCTTCTCCTATTCATATTCAAAATCACTGCCCAGCCAACTGGGTCTGTCCATACAAAGTACAATTTTCAATATCCAGCTTTTTCTTGCAAAGTCAGAAACTTCAGCCCACTTTAAAATGGACATGTTCTACGCTGCTCCTGGAAGATACACTAAAATTCAAACATTCAAAGAAAGATTTAAGATGTTTAATTTCTGACTATTGAAAATATAGGGGTTTCTACATTAACGGAAACATATTGTGAATATTCCCAGCTCATTCTCTGCAGTGACTTCTCTAAGCCAAGTTGCAAAATAGTGTCTGTCATAGCTCTCTTTTAAATCTTCCCCAAAACCCCATATCAGGGCTAGGGTGAACTTTTAAAAATTTGACCAAACTGTATTCAAGTTCATCTTGATTTAAGGGATGATAAAAACAAAACGTACAATTTTTGCCATTATTCCAGCACAGCCAATTAGGATGTTTGGGAGCACTCAGCCCAAAAGGCCTGTTATAGGGAATGTGCAATCTCAGATTTTTGTGTTGAAAATATGTGTTTATCTTTAATCACATCTTTAATCGCATCTGAGTCAGGATGTTTGCAAAACAAAAGAGCATCTGTGGTGGTGGGAAGGATAACCAAATAATGGTGAGACATGAGACCTGAACTGTATGGACTGTAGACACGTCAAATACAGATGAACAGGACTTCAGTATTTCCATCTTTGATTGCCAGTTTGTTGCTAGACAGGTAACTTGAAATTATGGAAACCCTGAACCAAGCATATAAGTAGCAGTGATGTCTTTTTTTACACTGGGAAGAATCTTGGGTTTCTTCCTAATGTATCATGACATGTGAGCATGCTGTTTGAATATCTAAAAGTGACATAATTTAACAGGAACTGAACAACTAAATTTAGGCTGTGGAATCAGCAAAAGCAGGGAGGAAAAGGAACCAGTTTTTAAGGAAACTTCATCAGTTGGTGTAAAACTTACATTGTCATTACCTGCCATTGGAGAGTATTGAATGCAATATGGGGTAGGTATTTTCTTGCAAGACACTGAGCAGTGAAGTCCTCTGTTAAATTGTGAGAGTGACGATTTCTGAATGCAGGTGGGCACATCTGGTGGGGAGAAGGCTGGCATGCCCTGCCACAGGGGTGTGCAGTCACATCCTCATCAGTAAAGAGCATCAGCACTCACCAACTAACAGAAGAACTGACTGGTGAACCCTGAAATAAGATCTTTTACATTTTTTTTTAACCTGGTTGATTGACACTTTACAATCTGTTCATTGAGAAAGATCTATTTTTGATAGATTTACTCTTATTGAGAACACTTTCTGTGAGAAGTTTTGAAAACTGTTGAAGCATTTTGTGCTGTCAATCTTTTAAGTCAAAACTGCATTTTTAAGATCAGTGGTGCTTTTTCATTTCCAGAGTTAAGGTACCTGAAGAAAAAGAATCAAGAATGGAAAATCATGAAAATCAAAACATTGTACTTCACCCAAATAAAAATATTTCTAAAACCACCAACTTGCAAAATATTATACCTGACTTTTCATTTGGACCTGAGTATTTTTTGAGCTCAGACATTTTTCCTGAGACAAAAATATTTTTCCTTTCTATTCCATCCAGTGAGACCAGTCAGAAAAAAAATACTGTTTGCTATTGCTATTTTTGTCCCTAAGCGTTTTTACTTTCCGTATTTCTTTTATTCTTTTTTTTCTACTTTCCTTCCTTTCCTTTCTTAAAATGCCCTATCTACTAAAAAGCAGAAGAAAATTGAGTCTGGAACCCAAGATTCTTTGCTCTTGGTCTCCTCTTTTCCTCAGTTTATTCAGAAGGAGTAAGAAAAGAGCTATATTAAGCTGAAATTTTATTCTGCTGTTCTCTGTTGAACAAAAGATGGTCCACTAAAGCAACTAAATCACAGATAACACTTCTCTGGGCAACATTATTAGGAACTGACAGCTGGAGATAGATGAAGATCTCATCTTTTAAAGAAAAAAGTACATTTAATTTCCTTTGTACATAATATAGAGAGCACAGCATTGTGTATCTGAAGATAAAAAGAGATCGCACTGTGTGCTGGGTGCCATCCTTACAGAGATATAATACTGGTCTGTGTTCTGAGCTTACATGGAGCTTTAAATTCAAATTCATTTAGAAACAACTATTCTTCAATTCATGGTAGACAGTGAACTTTAAAAAAAGAGGGTGACATTTTACAGCCAGTTCCATTAGAAAAGAGCAGTTCAGAGAATGAATTGTTACCTTTTGAGAGGAACACTGGAAGACAGGACAGAAAGAGGAGGGAGAATGGATCTTAAAGGCAGAGAGGTGGGTTTGCCCCTGCTCCTCAAGGGATCCTCTTGGGAGCCTCTAGGCCTCTTGAGGCTGGTACCATAATGGATTTGATATGAACACACACAATGGAGTTGGTTTTGAACATCAAGGATCTCATCAACTACCTTGAAACAGACATGCTGTGGTCATTTTTTCCACCAGCTGAGGCATATCATACCAGGCTCCAAATATGCTGGGTGAAAGGGCATGAATTTCTTCTACAGAGGCACTGACAATGTATAGCACACCCTTATTTCTGGAGGACTTTTTTGATGTGTTGTTTTGTTTTTTTTATTTCTTTTTCCTTTCCCAAGGAACCTGTGGTTATGACACATATACTATTCACATTTACAATGTATAAGCATATTTCATATGTCCTTTCTGCAGCACTACCACCTGCTGCTTTGGTTGCTGTTTGATTTTAACACATCCCAAGAAGCATGGGAACAGTGAGGGTGAAACTTTGTTTGCCTGTGTTAAGCAAGACAGATACACATGCAGTTAAAACATATGTTTAACAAGAAAATATGGTCAGTCTGCTTTCAGTGGTATGAGAGACTGCTTTTAGCTCTTGGGGAGAGTACAAGTTTTAAGAAAAACGTCTGTATGGAGCTTTTGTTTCTAAGTCTAGGGACTATTTGTGTGTTGGCTGGTTGCAAGCCCTTGTAAGAAATGAAGGCCTAACACTAAGCAATTACCTTCCTTCAATTAAAGGCTTCTACTTAGCTAGTCTAAAATAAGAGGAAATTTTTTTGCGACCCTTACTCCACTGAAAGATGAAAGGTGGTTTTCCACTGAAAATGCTGGCAATAAGCAGCCCTTCTAACTATAAAAGCTCTAAGGAAAATTCTTTGACCATCTTCATGTAAAAATAGTTATTTTGCTTTCCCAAGACTTCAAATCACACCCTCCTTTATTTAATTTTTTTTTTTTTCAAGTGGACACAGTAGCAAAGGATAATATTAGGCTTTCCCATTTCTTGCAGAAATAAGTGCCTCTGGAAAATACAGAATATAAAATGAAACTTGCCCTGGATTCAAGCTGGAAATGCAAACATAGCAAGTCAGAACAAATGCAAGATCATCAAGAAGTACCAGGCTCTGTGCAGTTATTTCACATGGCGAAAACTGCTGTTCTGAGTTTCACCTATACACAGGCAACCACAGTGAAACATAAAGTGTCCATGAAAAACATCCAATGAACACTGACTTTCAAATTTCTCTGAACTGCTGCTTCTCTGTGAAGAAATGGATTTCTTCCCGTGGTTTTTGGGACAGGTCCCCAGCTGATGATGGGGTAGACTTAAGTTGCTTTTCAGAAGTTTCTGCATTTTATATTCCGATATAAAACTCACATCACTCATGTCTCATTACACCATGACCTATCTTTTTTGGGTACTGGACCCTTTTTCAAGACCTTGGAAGGTCACTACGTGCAAGATTGCTCTCTGCATGGTGATTCTGTAAGTTTTTAACATCCAACTGCTCCTCCAGATGTATTCAGGAACTTCAAAATTCAACTGTTGTGCTATTCAATAGTTTTGAAAGCTTTTTTGCACCACAGCAGCTACAGCTTTTATTAAGGCTCTCCTTCATCTGTTACTGAACAGAGATATTGAGCATTTTGGGTCACCCATGCATCAGCACACTCAAAGTGCTGCAGGAGAACAACTCTCAATAAGCAGGATCCAAAGGGCAGATCTCACACAGAGGTCTGGGCAGCATTTTGAGCTGCAGACAGCTACCACTGGGAACCACGTAGACAGATACCCCCATATCTGCGGTGCTATGCTGACCTCTCCCTGTCCCTGGAGACAGGTGCCCCAGATTTCTTCCAGTTCTATGTCCTGCTGCTTATCTTGTTATGGAAGGTCCCAAACCTTGCTACAGTTTCTTTGAGAGATAAATACCTTCTCCTTTACTGTCACAACAAGGATTTTGAAACTGATTTTTCTGCCCACATACTCACAGACACCTAGCCAGACTTGCTGCTTTTATTTCTAATTTCAGCAACACTAATTAGAAGATCTGGCTTCAATTACCTTTCTAATACTGAACACCTCTCACTAAAGCCTTGTTTTTATTCTCCTCAGACCTGTGTATGCCAGTTACAAAAGAGGATGCAAAAATGTCTATCAGCGTCTCAGACTGACAATTGTACTTAATTACCTCTGACCCCCTCCACTCACAGATGTTTAGCATTATGGTTCAGGAGCTGAAAAAAGTTGTCTTCAGGAGCCTTAGAGATAACTGGAAGTGCTCTGTCTTTCAAAAGGATAGTTCAAATAATCAGCCAAACTGAGGATGAATTCTGAACTAATTGAAGCTTGCCTCTCCTGCTACTGTTATGAACTATAATTCTCCACATTTCTGGAGTGCCTTCTACTCTAGGTTGCATGACAACTTAACAGACTTAATTGGCTCTCAACATGCCTTTCAAAAGTATTACTTCCAATTCAATGGGTAAGAAAAGCACAGCATAAAACATCAAGCCATTGTTCAAGTGCATGGCAATAAAGATGAATTGCTGAAATGGCTCTTCCCATTTCATGAACAGTACAACTTCTGTACCAGCTATTATTGGTTCGGGGTTTTTTATAAATGTTGACTCATTCATAAATGAGTCAACATTAAAAAGACTATTAAAATAAGTCAGCATTAAAAAACATGGTGGGTTTTTATTTTAGTGGACAATCAATAGATACAGGCTGTCTTCTAAAATGGAAGTTGAAGAGGAGGGCAAGTTGGAAAGTTTTCCAACTGCATATCATCTTTTCTCAGAAATGCTAAGACAAATCCATTACTTTCCAGAGAGGCCACTTCAAAGGTAATTACAAATATGCCCTCAGAAACAACTGGATTTAGATGAAAAGGGAAAGGTGGGGGGACCCCATAACCAGCAAACAATCAACTAAGATTGGGTCCTAAATTAGGACATAAGAAATTGCTCCATATAAGTAATTATTTACAACTACATTCCAAACCTGCTGAAATAAGATGATCATTCCCAAAACAGTCTTTGCAGAATATCAAATTGCTAAAAATACACAGGATATTTCAGGGAGTGTTCTGTTCATCAAGAAAACTGATAAGCTTAAGGGCTTCATGGAAGAGAAATATCTTTGCTTCTTCCCCTGGGGGAAGGGGCTGCTTCTCCTACACATGCTGTTCTTAGAAATCTATGTGTTTATTTCAGGAGCAGCGCTGGTCCATATTGTGAGCCATCAAGCAAGCCTGGGAGCTGAGCACGCCTCTCCATATGCAAAGCAATGGCAGTTTCCCATCTCCTTCAATCAAAGCAGGGACAAGGAAGATGTGCATCCTCTCAAAAATTTGCAGAGTCCACACCAGTGGGGAACGTAAAGATTTCCAGTGGTCCAGCTCCCACTGTAACAGTGAGAGAACACTGTCAGTGTAGCCAAAAGCTCTGATGTCCTTTGAGTGATGACTCTTGCACAGTGGAACTGCACCTGAACTTGAATTTAATAGTTGAAAAAGTGCTTAACAGGTTATGCAGTATGAATTACTCCTTATTTGTCATATTTATATTTTATTTGCATAATGACAAAACAATTAAGCCAGTTTCCTCCTTGTCTAAGTCTAGCACAGCTTAATGCCTCCGTATTCTAGTTTTTCACTGGTTTCCCTATAGCATTTATTTATTAATATTATATATTATATTAATATTATTATTATTCATTATTACCTACTCTTATTCCTCTCCTGGGTGGTTTAATTTGTTCATACTTTGATTTAGAGGCAGAGCTACCTATGACATTGAACAGGGAAATACACAAACACACAGCTCCAACTTTGTTCCTGATTTCATCCACCACTTTCTGATGGTTTTCATTCTATCAGAAGAAAACATGCATAAAAACATGCCTAAGGTATTTCATGTGATGCTTTATGAATTCCTTTATAACTCCCTAAAAATCAGTGTTAATTCTTCCTCTTGAGTGAAAGACTGGACCTCACCACTACCAGTCTAAAGAAAACGAAGTGCTGAGAGAAGATTCACACAAGGGCAAGGAGGCTACCCTAAAAAAGTGTCCGAAGGGGAATTCAGATTACATTTGACATATCCTGCAGAGGGGAGTAAGGCCACACCTTTTCCAAAGACAGTTCCAAAAGGATTTACATATAGGTGTCACTGAGAGTTTTGAAACGAGAATCTGCTGTTAATGTGTGCTCTACTGCTCCATTCCTCTGATGAGGAGTTTCACAAGTCTGTTACAACGCCTTAACAAAAGTGTCATTTCATTTGAAAAATTGAGTAAATGCTTCTTCATTGAACTCTCTTGGCAGAAGGGTCCTGAATATTAGCACAATGTCCTCTAACAGCAAATATTTAGCAGACAAATATAAGAAGAAAAGCATTTCAGAATAATTGATTGGAACATCAAAATTTCTATGCACATGCACAAATATACATGTAATAATACATGTAAGATGAGCCTTGCCACTATGTAGTGATTCAAGAAGATTCTGCTACAATATTTACTCACAGGGAAGCAACACAGCTCTTTGCGAGGGAGAGTTGTTCCAATTTAAACTGAGAGGTTCAAGTGCAGAGGTCCGGCCTGCATGAAAGTATTGATAAACCAATCACAGAAATTTAACCACAGCTAAACAAATGATATTTGACCAATTGTCAGCTGACACTCAGTACATGTCTCTATGCAGTCCCTAGAAATGAAACACAAGAGTATTATTTAGCCAAAATTGGACTCGTTGTTCTGAACAGCTCATATGCCTGTGGAGTCCCTTCCAAGCTAAGTCATGCAGGGGCTCCCTGAAGCAGCACTTATTTGGTCACACACATCTAGATGACAGCACTCTTGCTCTCATTAGGATGACAACTTCTGGTACTGACAAGTGACTTTTGAAATGTTATTCCTTGCTGAAGCAGTTTTGAATGTTAGAGACTCAAAAACAATGGGATATTCTCAGTAGAATAATCAGCTTTTTTTTAATTGAAAATTCACATGTACAGCCTCTGGTACTCTACACAAATGGATGCAAACAAAGAGTTCATTTTGGACTGATCTCACAGTTACTTATATATACACCAGCTGAATTGTTCAGTGCAAATGCTCCCATGTCTGTTCCTGACACTGGATTAAAAATTAAGACAGTCCAGCCTGAGACTTTTTTTCAGAGGCACCAAAGGAGGCTTGCTCAGTCACTCTGTCTTGAGACGGAGAGCCTCCTGCCGTTGTTTCTGAACCGTCCTGGAATCTTCCCATGGTCTGGGTCCTCTGATGTTCTCCCAGTTATCCAAGTTTGATTTTTCCAGCTTCTGCAGAGAAACAGCAAAAATAACAGGGTCACCTTGATGGATCCATGATTTAAAGTACACATGATTCCAAACTGATTTCTTTTTTCATAAGAAACTCAGTATCACCATTGAGCTGATGAACTTTGATCTACCCTGCATGAGAAGTTCAACAAGAAGAAAAAAAACCTAGTAGTTATCCATATAGCTACATCAATTACGAAGACAGGCATTACTGCATCTGCTTGTCAGCAGGTAAGCAACATTTAAGGACAGGAAGCACTGCAGCATCTGAGCAAGACTGAAGATACCTTGTATTCACTTTTTCTCCTCTCACCTTGTTTTCCAGATCTGTGCTTCAATTGCAAGTCTGCCAAGCACTGAAGTAGTAGGAATGACAAGCATTGGTATAGCTCAAACAGAAGGATTAGTAATTAATGAGCTGAAGTATCCTGTCAGCAAAAATACAAAGCATGCTGGAAAAGATTCATTATCTAGCACAAAGAGAGACAGCAATGGTGCAAACCCCTTCAATCCACGAGGTTTTAACTTGAGAGAGTTATGCTTTAACTTGACTAGTTTCCTATGACACCCAGCCACCACAGACAGACCTCTGAGTCATACATGAGATATGCTAACTGATTGAACTGTCAGGTATTGAAAGACTAGATTTAATTACCTTCTTGCCTGCTTCTATCATCCCCCCTCAGAACTACCAATGACTTAGAGGCAACAAAAATGAAGAACAGGTGCCCTTCTGACCTCATCTACAATGTCCTGCAGTCAAAGAACACAAACATGTACTGCATCTTCACAGTCCTATTGGCAGAGGCACAGCTGTCCCTTCCCAGGACACAGACCTCAAGTCTCACATGCCAACTGTGGACCAGCACATTGGATATGATGGGGAGACTGAGGAGAGGGTCTGCACCACTGCCAGAATCAGCGCTGCCCTAGATGCTACTAAACAGGGCAACACTGCATTCCAGTAAAGAACGATACATACTGCAGTGGGACTTAAACCTGATCTGTGATCAAGGCCTCATCTCAGCAAATGCTGTAAAAATACACCAGAAAATACTTAATCCTGCCCTGAGCCTGTGGCCTAATTTGTCTACTATCAATCATTCAAATAAATGGCAAACACCCAGGGACTTGAATAATAGTTGCAGAAAAAGTCAACAGTTATAACAGAATAGACCTGCTGCTATTAGTTCATGTTATATAAAAGTTTCCTGACACATCTACAATTGAGGAAATTGCAATGAGGTTAGTCAGATATCAAAATAAATTAAGCAACACTCTACAGAAGATATATGAGAACACATCTACAAACATAGCAGACTTTCACAAAGTAGGAGCAACCAAATTTTTTGTACAGTAGAGTTGGGACAGGTCTTTCTGAAGAATTGTCTTTACTACTTTATACATCTTATGCTTAGTTGGTACTTCATTTCAACCAGAAGGGATCTGAGCTGACATGGAAGGAGAGAGAAGGAGGAAAGGTACTCATCATCCAACACAACAGTGAAGATCCCCTCTGATTGTAAATTTGGATTTTAACATCTGATTCTAATGGAAAGTTCAAGGAAACTACACTTAAAAGAATCCTGTGCTTTAACAGAAGGGATGCATGCTGATTTAATTCAACACAAAGGTATCACACACCTGTGAGGATCTCAACTACTCCAAAGTTGTTTGTCTCCCAAAGCTTGAACATTAACCAACTTTTAAAATAAGTACAACAAAATTGTGGTATCTAAAGACAGGCCACATAAACAAGTCTATCAAAAGACACATGTGTATTGAAGATCTTTACCAAAAAGTTCAGAGTAATTTGTCCCTGAAACTTCACAAAGGCTTTACAGAGAGGAGGTTTGTCAAAAACAGGAAGCATTTCAAAACTATAGTATCCAAACAAACCAGTACCAGAAAGTATCTTGGCAGCTTCCAATCAAAATCATAAAGGTACCTTGAAAACACATTGGGATACAGACAGAATGAAACAACCAAGGGTTACATGCAGTGAATGACATTGCCTGAGATGACAAATAAGATCTATTGATTAATTAAAATATAAAGAAATAAAGATTCTAATGCATACATAGGAAGACTGTATTTTTTTTATTATCATTACATTTTTAGAGATGGCTAACATTTTGTGTCATGTATAAACACTTTGTAATATCTTACTGCAATTCAAGAAGAAAGCACCTTCCTTACTACCATGGGACAGTATCTGCAAAAATTTAGTCTATGGGATAGTTATCAGTCATCAGAAGGCAGAATGATTCAACATTCCAATTTTCTGAACTGATGCTGTCCAATTTTGGAATAACAGAGCACTCCTATTGCATGTGGATAAGCATAAGAAGGAGTATCACCACTGAAAGGGGATGCGACAATCTGTTCTGCAGTGCTTTCCTACTGAATAGCTATTTTCATGTATATCTGTGCTGGCTCTGGATAGGGTAGAGTTACATTTTTTTTATAGTAGCAAGTACAGGGATGTTTTGGATTTGTGCTGAAAACAGTGTTGGTAACACAGGGATGTTTTCATTACTGCTGAGCAGCTCACACAGTGCCAGGGCTCTGCTTCTCACTCCACCCCACCTGCCAGAGAGCTGAGGGTGCACAGGAGGGCACACAGCTGGGGCAGGTGACCACAACTGACCACAGGGATATCCCACAGCATATGGCACCATGCTCAGCATGCAAAGCTGGGGAAAGCAGAAGGAACAGAGGGACAGTCAGAAGGATGGAGTTTGTCTTTCAAAGCAATCTTCAGATGTGATGGAGCCCTGCTCTCCTGGGAATGGCTGAACACCTGCTGCCCATGGGAATTGGTAAATGGATTCATTGTTTTGCTTTGCTTACACCAGCACCTTATGCTTTAGCTATTAAACTATCTTTATCTCAATCTATGAGTTTCCTCACTTTTACCCTTCCAAATCTCTCCCCCATCCCATCATGGGGGAGCGGGTGAGTGAGCGGCTGTGTGGGGCTTGGCTGCTGGGGTAAGCCAGGACAGTACCTCACATACAGCTGAGTAAAATCCCACCCTTTTTGCTTGGTCACTGACATGAAAATTCTTACAACAGGATCATCCCAGAATAAATAGCTACATTAGATGTAGGCTAAAAACTTGCACATAGCTGCATTTTAAATTCATCTTAGTGATGAGAATAAGACCAGACTGATAGTCTTCTTAATTAGGTGCAGCACAAGCTGCGAAGTAACACAGCTCCTTCAGATTGCCTGAGCTGCACAGTGAGAATTCAGGCAAGCAGCTAGCTCTGCTCTCTGATGAAGCTCAAGTCAACATCTTTCATTCTATCTAAGAGCCAGATCCTCTTAATTTCTTATTTCTTTTTTTCATTTTAGCTTGGACTCTACCTACCTAACTTTATGAAGACATCACATGTTAAACTACTTCCAGCTTTTACTAAACTGAAATTCATATGAAGTGGAAGGCTAAAAAACAGAAGATTTCTTCTCCCAATTCAAATGTACTAAACACTCCATCATTGGAGACTACAATGAAATGTAATCAGATCAGATCAGCAGCACTTTTACTGCTTGTCTCAAATAGCCCAAAGGATATTGAAAATTAGCTGTTTAAAGTAAGATCAGTATAGTCCATTAAATCTACTGATTCACTCCCTAAATCAGCTAAACTGCCTCTTAAGAGTACAGGACTGACAGAAGCTGTAAATTCAAGGAAAAAAATGCAGTTATTCAGACAGGCACAGTGAAAAAGAAAAATATGTTTTGCGACAAAAGAAAAAACTGTTTGCCACACTTGATTTTTAAGACTTGTTAAACAGCTTGACTGGTGCAAAGGTACCAAAAAGACCTTTACTTCTTAATTGCTGCTTCAAATGCCTGGCTTAGGTAGAAGTTATAAGCCTCTGGCAGCCTTAAAATAAAATAAAATTTAAATTTTAGAGTTTGAATTCTACTCTTGCAGGATAGTCTTCATGCCACAATACACAAACCGAAGTCCGCAGAAATTCATTTAGAGCTATTAGTGTTCAGGCTGAGTGAATTCAAAGTGGCCTTTTGTAAAAAATGTTTGGCTTTAGTCTCAGTTTCTTACATGTGAAAGGAGGGATAAGAGAATCCTGTTTACAGTTTGAAGAAATAAATTCTGTGATGAAAACCACAGAAAGAAATAGCTCTGATAGAGTGAGATAATTATTTCCCATCATTATAGTTTCCAGAGAAAAGATGTACCAGAGAAAAATATCCTCATGGCTGTAAGAGGCAGTGAAAGAATTAAACCAATTGAACAGTTTGTTTATTAAAGGTGTCAAAAAAGCTTGAAGAGACAAAAGGTATGTTGAGGAGCAATATAATGATATATATATGAAGAGGTAAAAATTACAGCTAACACTGAATCTGCTGCCTTGTGCATTACTTCAAATCTTAACTTAATCATCACACTGATATAGCTTAGTGGGGTTTTTTTTATAACTCTTTTCCAGAGCCATCTTTTCGACATCTCATTTTCTTAATATAACTGGGTGTTACTTAGTTTGCTTAGGAAGTGACATAATTTAATATCTGCAATTAGTGATTTAATAATCTGGGATTTAATAGCCCATGATTAGTGAATGAATCCTCAGTTTAAAAAGAAGGGATTTTTTTCCAATTAAGAGAATGTTTAGTTTTTATGATATTAGTAAACAAGCAAGTTAGTAAGCAGAAAACTATGGCCAGAATAAGATTGTTTTTTGTTCATTAAGGGAAGAACTGGGGAAGGGGGGAGGTGAGGGAGGACTGGCATGTAAGCATCCAGAGCATCAGCTTCTCCTTTTGGCTTCGCTGAAGACTGGCAAAAACCAATAAAGGCTTTGTTGCTTAATTCAGTGGGATCCAATAGCATTCATCTATGGCAAAATTAATTAACCTATGGTGAACTGGTTTAAGAGACTCTTTCCCCATTATTTTCCCTTTAATTATGCCAATTCAACAATGTGGGGCTGTGCTCCAACCAGAAAAAAACCAAATAGTTTAGGAAAATAAATTCATACTGCTGATGAACAAATCCTGTATAAGATAGGATAATGCAAACACTTGAACAGGCTGAAGGAAACATTGGGTGAAAAGAGAAGAGAAACATCTTTGAGTGACCATGTCCCAGAAGATGTGTATTGAGGAACTACACCACAAGTTTGTCTGTGCAACTTTTTTCCCATGCAAAGCAAGCAAACAGAACTTGCTTCCACCTCAGAGGTGTCACAGAGTTTAATTAATATTCACAAAGGACTCGTAGTTTTATGTGAAGGTGTTATACAAAGTGCTCAGTAAACTAAACACTTATCTCACTCAGTTAAAACTCCATGATTACACAGCCTTCAATTTTTAACATAAGAGAAAATAACATGAGACAGACTTCCATTAGGAAGTGGCCTTGCCACAATTTCCTCCCAATTTACAAGAATCTTTCCTTCTTAAAATTCAGAATCTCTTAAAATCCACAATACATCTCAGAGGATAATGCAGTGCCATTTATGCATTACACCTGCAGATCACCCAAGATGGACTTCTCAGACCAAAAAACTCACAAGCTTTAGGATAAAGTCAAGAGAATGTGTGCATAGGTAATTTATTTTCAGCCTATCTTGTTTTCCTAAGAAAAAACAAGACTCAGAAAGGTCCAACATAAATAATAGCATGAGTGCAGTAGTACAACTTCAAGATCAAATATCCCAAATTCAGCAAATTCCACTTTTAATTAAGCATATTTAGGATAGTTTTCATTTCTCTCATATAGAAAAGTTTTATCAAGCTATGGTTATTCTACCTCAGAAAGAGAAGTGCTGTTACTAAGCTTTATCCCTAAATTCATTACTTGGGAGACCTAGCCAAGTCAACAGAACACAGGACTTTCCCAAATCTGACTGCTTGGTCTTACTAAGTTTATATCATACTAAACTTTGTAAAGGGATGTCCTAGTTACTGTAGCACTTAAAATAGGAGCAGCCAGAGACAGACTTTTGAGATGTTTGCAGCATCTTTTTCAACTAAATAAAGGTGAACTTGACTGAAAGGGATGTGTGATCTTTAACAGTGCCTGAGACCAGCAAAAGTAAAAAATGACAGTTCTGTTGCTGCTAAGAAGAGCATACAGATTTTACAGCACGTCCCTATTTGAAGCCCAGAAAGCCCTCCTGACACCACAGAAATGGTTTATTTCAAACAGCTTCCTAAGACTACGAATACTTGGAAGTGTGGACAAGTTTTTTACCTTCTGTATATAAAATCTGGCACAGTCTGTCCTTCTAATAAAGATAAAAAGATACTCTAATAAAAAAAGGATGAGGTGTACCAGGATAAAAAAAATATGAGACCCGTGAGTCACACATGGTGTTTTTCCTTCTGAAGTGATATGAAAAATAAGGTTTCTTATGTGAGAGGGAAAAGCTGCAATGAATAGCATAGCAAAGAGCTAAACAACAAGAAATGATCAGTTACCACCATGAAACTACTAACAGAAGTGTGTGGGCATAAGAAAAGAAACAACCAGAGAAGGTTAATAACAACTGTGTCAAATTAAACTTAAATCCAGGCCATTAAGTAACTACTTTAAAATATCCACACTCCTTCAAATCAGCAGTCAACCTCACCAAGCAGCTGACCCTTCTGAACTGGTGGGCTCAATCTCCTTCCTTTTACATGCTCCCCCTCTACCCTGGTCTCAGTTGGTTCAGGTAACATTCACATGTAGTGTAGTTTAGGACATCTGCTTCTCATCTACACTTCCCTGCTGATTTTCCACTCACCTCTCTTTCAAAACTTGCTTATCAATTTATACGCTGAAACAGAATGCTTTTCTCTGTTGAGAAACTTTGATTTGGGCTAAATATTAACAGGGCAATTTCAAATCTTTCAGCCATAGATAGTTTTCCAGTAACATCGATGGCTACTGTTTGATTTGTGCTGTTGGGCAATTTCTCATAGGGAAAAAATTCCTCCTGCTTCTTCTCTGTGGCTAACATCCTCTTTCTGATTGATGAGGACGGTAATAGGAGTGTTATTCCTGTACTGTCCTGCCAGTAACAGTAAAGCTACCTCTCAGCAATACTGCTGAATGTACAGTTTACAAATAATATATGAATAACTCTACCTTTCATTCTATCAGAACCAACAAGTCTTCAAATCAAATCAGAAAGACTTCTGTCTTAGAAAGATCAAGGCATCATTTAAAATTTTTACAAGCATGAAGTTTGAAAAGGTAAGGTCTGGGGTCTTTCCAGAGCTGGAAGCTATTTTGGTTTTGAACTGCACTGTAGCTGTAAGATGGCACAAGGGGACAGTGGCTCTCCAATGACTTGAGGGGAAGATGCTAGGAACAAGATGAATTATTACATGTTGAATTACCAGCACCATTTCCCGCAGCCTTTGAACTTCTCAGTGATGCCTCCTAGCTATACTTGGGCAAATACCAAGTTTTACCAGACACACAATGAAGACAGGGGTTAAACTTGGGAACTTCTCCATTCAATTTTTAGAAATTTGATTATTTAACTAAAAAGTGTGCAAACTCCATGGTCAGCCTCCACCAGAATCTTGCATATAATTTTTCTCTTTAATCAGGAAGCCTATTAGGACAAGCAGTAACTCATTCTCTGACAGTAACTTGCTAAAGCAGAGTATATTTTTACAATGTAGTTTGTACATTAAATAATGATGGGTAACAATAATTTGAGAAGCAAAGGAACATGCAAGAATTGTGTAATAATTTTTAAAATCATTTCACATTTAGACTTGGTTATCATGTGGACATCATCTGGAAGTGCACTAGCAATCACAAAATATTCCAGATAGTGTTTTTGAAATTGGCCGAAAACAGAGAAAAACATCTAAGAAAAACAACAGGAGGATTTTCTTGCAAAAAAGCCACTTTTCCTGGTTGCTGAGACAAGAACTTCCTTTGAAATTACCTGTTTTGCTGTATTGTCTTCAGAAGGAGACAGTGAGAAAAACATACCCATACAGAGCCTCAGCTGCGTAGCTAAATTCCCGTGCGCTACATTAACAGAGATATTTCAGACCAAAGATCCAACCATTCCCCACTGGAGGCCCATTAGCAAGGCAGAATGCTTAACATTTTCACCTAGCCAGCTGCACAAGTTCCCCATACTGGCTGCCTGGCAGAAGCTAGCAGCATTCCTTAACACAATAAATGAAAGAATTCAGCCATGATGTGTGCATACAACTCGCCCTACTCCAACTTTTGGGGTTTTCTGTGACTGAGACAACACACAGTGTTTGCCCTAGCATGGTAAGGGTTACTCAATTCATGTGGCATTAAAAAACAAGAAAACAAACATGGAATGTAAGTTGGTACTAAGGATTCTAGTTTGGAGAGAGGAGAAGGGGTGATGAGAAGAGATCATTTGTAACAGTCCCAACCATGCTTGTTGTCTGACTGATCACTGTCACTCACCTTGTTTCCCATCTGAGACATCAGTGTTTTCTTATTGGATAAGGAAAGTGCAAATGCAACATATATGAAAGAAACAGCTCTTAGTTAAGGAAAAATCCTGTGCTAAGAGATGACCAGGAAAGAAATTACAAGACTATTTAATAAAGATGCATTCCAGAAACAACACCAGTAAAAAGTGATACCCTATGAACTTCACTCTGGAGGCTGTTTCTTCCCGCAAGAGGCTTCTCGACCAGAATTCTTCCTGTGCCATACCCATCAGCAAATTCCAGTTTCTTGTGTTTCTCCATGAAAAACTATGAACATAGTTTATAGTCTGAACACATTGAACTATGGTACAGGAAACTTCAGAGATTTGAGGAAGAAAAGGTTAAAACTATAGGTTGGCTATGGACTGTACACCCACTCAGAATAAAATGTATAACACAAACTATTTGAACTAAAATCCTTTCCCATGGCAGTTTCTATTGATAAAAAAAAAATAACATGACTTCGTACTTCTCTACAAAACATTGTGTTGAAGACTCACAATGAAATAAAAACTTTAAAGATTTCACATATGAATAAACTGAAATGCAAGAAACTCAGCTCATCCCAGACACAACCTGGAAGGCAGTTAGAATCTAATGGCTAGGCTGGACAACGCACCAACAAAGAAGAGGGCATGGTAGGAACCAAATGATTAAAAGGGAGAAGAAAACTATCTCAACCTCTTTATTTATCTCAACCTATTTATTGTCATAACAGTCACTAAGGAGGGATATTTTCCCAACCTCTGTCAGCTCTCAAACAGCTCAAGGCATTTTGCCACCAGTATCTTCACAGACATTGAAGCAAATCAATTCAGTACACTAATCTGTTAATTCTTAAACAGCAAAAAAAATCAGTAATCCTCTGGTACTGATAATGACAGCAACAAGATACTTGCAGATTTGAACAACTGGCATCCAGGAATTTTGTTCTAGAGCACTCCTGATGTCCACACACTTGGATACCATTACTGTGTTACTGCACTGTCACTCCCTGAAAAAAAGTTTCATCCATCCTGCTGGCACTACCATCACTGAAATTACATCAAATCAGCAATAAAGTGGCCTGAGTCTTTTTCAGAAGAGCTTATTCAAATTCTTATTTTAAGACAGTAAATATGCAGGTTATACTCCCAAAACACCTCTCCATATACCTACTTTTAATTTTTGAATTGTCCTCAATATACATTTTAATACTGCAATTACAAGTCTTTTGCTGTAATTCTCAGGACAAAGAATTAAAAAACTTCTGTCCAGAGCTAAAGTTGACTTTTTATGATTTATTAAATTATAAGGAATGAAACCTACCCAATATTCATACTCTTTAAGTCAAGAAAGCACCATTCTCTAGTCCGACCATTTGCAGACCTATTATGTCAATTATGCCATCCTTGCAACCAGTTGAAGGAAAACTTTGTAAAGTTTTACAGTTTTGATATTCTGAAATACAAAAGACTCATTCTTCTTGCTGTTGTGTTCAAATTATATTCCCACCTATTAAGAATGGCTCTTACTTCTAATTTTACTATATTTTCTGCAATAAAAAATGTTCAATCACTATTACTTTCTTCCTATGAAAGTACTTTTATGAAAGCACCAGTCTTCTCAGTACCTTTAATATTCTTTAAATCTTTAAGTTTCTTTTAAGGAATTTTTAGAGCCCTAAGTTAGTACAGTCTGCCTGATCTGCAACCTAATCTGTTCTTAAAGCCCTGTTCAAAACCCAGATACCAAAAGGAGAACCAGAATTTCAGTCCCAGCCTCATCAGTGCCACACTCAGAAGTAAAATCACTTGCTCCTACATCTACCATTCCTGTTTATATTCCTAAACTGAATTAGCTTTTGTGCCACAAGATCACACTAGAAGATCAAGGTGAATTATTTATTCACTGACTCCTAAACCTTTTGCAGAGTTGATGCTTTTCAGAATGCAGTCCATTCTGACCTGCATTTTCAGTTCTTTAAATTAGTAACTTTGGCTACTCAAAAAGATACTTAGCACTTTTAATGGGCCCATCTTAGCAAGTAATATAAACAGCTGTCTGTCCCTGCCTTGCCTTACTTTTACTATTGAAATATTTTCATATCACTTGCACATTAGTAATGTTTCACAATTCACATTAGAATTGTTTCACAATTTCTTTCACATCACTTTAAGAAGTATTCAGTATTGCCTATATGTCCCAAATATCACAGAACTCTTTAATAGTATCACCTTCCTGCCCAGTGATGATTCCCAGAGAACCATCATTCCCAGATGAATGGTCTTCCAAGACCATTCTTAAAACACAGCTATGAACCATCAGAGTCTTGTAGGTATTAAATAACATCTTGTTTATTTATTAAGGGGTTTCAAAGCACATCTGATTCGAATACAAAGGACTTTTTTCTCTAAAAAAATACAGGTATGTTTTTTGAACGTTGCTACTTTGCCAACATAGTTACTCATTATTTTACATCCTCATTGTTTTATTCTTGGTTTGCTGCAACACCATCCTCTTAGCCCTATCCTTGTCAGATTACTTATCAGACAGCTCTGATGCCCATAGCATCTTTTATCAGTCTTCCCCGCTTTATAACGAACTCATTTACTGTTTCCATAGCAATCCTTCACGTTTTTATTTATTGGGATATTTTTTCCTCTACTTTCAATTGCTATTGATTCCCACTGAATATCACATATTTGATTCAACCTTAAATTATCTTTTCCATAGCAAAATGTTACTAAATTCTTAAGGAAGCTTTTGTTTGCTAGAAAAACCCTTAACAACAGCTCTGTATTTTGGGGTCTGATGTAACTGAGGCCAGAATTTTTTTGTGTTTATTAGACCATTAATTTCACAGAAGTACAGAAACCAAGTGTTAGAATACAGACTGCTATTTTGAGACTGTATTAAACACATGAAGAGGAATGTATTATGACTGTTAAACAACCACAAAATGGTTTTCACTCATCATATTAATCAGGCTTTTTATGTCCCTTTTTCAAACAGTATCTTTGTCCTTTCAAATAAAATACTGTAGGCTTTTGTCGCAGGTCAAACCCTTGACATTTTTTAGTGTGTTCTACAAGGCCCAGCTCAGCAGCAGAACTACATTCACATTAGTACCAGCATCACTAGTGGACAGAGCTGTGATTTATTAGGCAAAGGGGAACAGCAGGGACTAATTGGTCATATGAGGACACAAAAGTGTGTGAGAGGAATGCATAAACAATGGAGAGTGTATGCAAAGGTAGCTTGCTCCTCTGGCATGTCTCAAGGTACAAGATAAATGCCATTACTAACAGATCTAAGATACAAGGAATGCAGTATGAATTATATATGTAAATTCTTCCTTCCTCAAAATAGTATCCTGACCAGAAACATTCCTGTATGAAATTAACTTTTTATAGTTTGAGAAGATATAATTTAGTAAATTAGAAGGTAAGAAAATGTCTTTATGTTAATTTCCTCACAATAAATTAGGTTTGTGATTATAACTTTTTACATCACTATGACCACCACATCAGAGACAAAATGCAGACTTCAATATGTTTGAAATATTGGAAATGCCTTTATTTTTGCAATATGCCCATATATGTATGCTTATAGAATAAATGATGACATTCTAGAAGAATACAGTATGTATTCAATATGTACATTTCTGTAAGGACAGTAAGATATTTTTAAAAGTCTTGGGGAGGGCCAAAGGACATTTACATATATCAGGCAACCCTGCTTCAAAAGAGCTGGCATGGTATCCTCAGTAACAGCTGCAGATATAATGCTAATAGTATTGTAAAATAAGGCTTTATATATCAAAACAGCAACTTTTTTTTAACTGCCCTTGATCTCTTATCACACCATATTTAGTAACAGCCACCACTGTAATCCTTCAGTGTGACCTATATATTGAATTAGAAGGCGTTCCTAAGAGCTGTATTTTGGACAAGTCAAAAAATAAAGAAAGGAGAAAAAAGCCCAGCCAAACCCCTCTAGTATGGAAATGATGGGGTCCACAGAAAACTACTCTCCTAAACCTCAGCTGTAACTGAATGATTGGTTAGGTTTTGTCCACCAGAATACAGAGGTAACAGTGACTTAAAATTGTCACACACTTAGGGTGGAGCCTGCAGACTATCTGTATGACTGCTGGTAGTTTCAGAAGTTTCACTGAAGCAAGAAATTAGTATGTGCTTGCAAATTGGTGCCCATAGTAAAGGATATATTGACATTGGATTTCAAAACAATAATCCAAATCGATTTTCATTATGCAAATCCATTTGTTTTGTTGAACTGATCTGCCCTCTATAACACCCAAGCACTACTCTGGAAGAACTTCAGTCTGGAAACGCTCTACAGTTTAGATTAAGAAAAAAATAAGATTGCTTCTGTCATTTCTGTCCATCAGAAAAGAGTCTCATTACCCAAGAAGACTTGTAATATATTCTTATGCCAGATGTATTTTATTAGCATTGATTTATCCATAAAGATAATGGAATTATGGCTATTTAAATATTATCCTTAACCTATTTACTCATCTTCTGAAGAAAAAGTAAGGTATATCTGAATACAGATCTGTTGATTTTGAGGTTAGGTATTGAGTTTGAGATATGGTTCTTTTTACTGCTTGTGGTTCTTTTTATTTTTTCTTCCACATAAATAAATCAGAGCAGCCTTACAGTATATTGAATGGAAACTAAGAGACAGTAATCCCAGAGGCAATCAGAACTTAATGGATTTGTAAGTTTGGAGTCTCCAGTGGAACTTTCCATCTTGTTATTCCCTGCAGCAGAAATCACAATTCTTTATAGCGGGGGAAAAGCCCAAAACTATTTGCAATAATGGTAAAACGTAGCAAATATTTTGTGAAATTAGGCCTGTGAAAATACAAAAGGTAAGTTTTATTCTTATTTCAGACAAATCACAAAAGAGTAACAAGATGGTAAAATCTTACTATGATAATTAAGGTAATATGCTGCCATTTGGACACCTAAATATGAGAGCAATGGGTGCAATCAAGATCTTCAAAGGCTTGTGACAGAAATGTGGTATGGGAAGAAAACAAAAAATCTGTGATCTGCATAAAGGCCACAGAGATAGATGAAGTGTTAGTTGGACATTTGATTAAATTAATTTTAAACATTAGGAATAATCTTAAATAGCTTTATCCTTTGTTTCTGGTCACAGGGAGGTTTTTTCCAGTTTTTCTAACATGCCTTCTTATAGGCCTGAAAATTTATGAGACTCTGGATACCGAACTGGTCAAAACAGACATCTTAGAGCCCAGTAATATTTGAAGAAAATGCAATGTTGAGGGAAGAGTGAACTATTTCTCCATAAAATGTTCTGAAACCATGTAAAAGGAATGACAGTTCTTTCAAAGATACACATAAACTTCAGAAGCAAGAAATAATAAAGTACATCATGCATATTGTTTTGTAATTTGGTCTAAAGATCATCCAGACTCATGCAGTAGAAGCGCTGACTTAAACGCACACACACTTCCTCTAAGGCCAACATCAGTTCTACATTTATAAACTAGGTTAACCACAGAAATAGTGAATTTATTTCTACCACTGTACTTAACGCCTGGAAATCAAAGCAAAGCTGTGTTCAGAAAGAAGCACTACACGTTCAAAAACCTTTCTTTACATAAAACCTTGTTTTTATTGGACATCAGTGAGTCAAAGGCAGATGGTTGATCTAATTTTAGTTAG
This sequence comes from Parus major, assembly GCF_001522545.3. Taxonomy (NCBI): domain Eukaryota; kingdom Metazoa; phylum Chordata; class Aves; order Passeriformes; family Paridae; genus Parus; species Parus major. The sequence goes on along the minus strand of NC_031774.1, from coordinate 27,847,451 downwards.
GGACAGATACAACCCACCAGCGGCCAGGGTAATCAAGGATAGCCAAGGTTATGGGCCCCAGGCAACAAATTTATTTTACCTCATATTCAGATTCCAGTGTCACAGTGTTCTGTTTTAATTTTTCTTTCAAAGCTGGATCAATCTGAAAGACAAATAAAAATACAGAAAAAAATGTTTGCTTTTAAAAATATTTTCTTAAAGAAATCTTAACCTGAATTAAACTGAATATTGGTACATACAAACCTTCCCCTCCTTTAAAAGAGTTTATGTGTTATTTGTTCCAGTACCAGGATGATGAACACAGCACAAGAATTGGGCTGAAAAGAAACAGGTCAACTGCCGAATTATTATACTCCAAAGGAAAACACATTTTTAACTACAGCCCTGCATTTGCATTACCTTAGATACTGAAATCCATGCCTGTTTAGTTTAAAACTGTTGAACTAAACAAAGATTAGATAAATGAAATGAGCCCAAGATAAAATTTGGATTGTGCAATATATACTCCTGAATGTTGAGTTCAGTGAATAGGTATACAATATATCCTGGTTTTCAAAGTCTAAGCATGAATTGAATTTCCAATTTTCTGGTGAACACACAGCTCTTTCCTAGTTTTGATTGTGTACTGATAGTGCTGGTGTTTCCTGCCACCTTGCAGAGATGCTTATTAAAAGAACAAATCTAAGAACAGACATGTCAACGAACCACAGCAGACACGTTTTACATTTTAACTTCTTCTGAGCCCAAAGGAAGTGATATTCATCCTTCCCTTTGCTAACTAACATCTGTCTCCAACAGGTTTAAGAGCAGAAGCTAAGGGGAAAAAGATAATTAGCATTCTTCACACTTAGAGAAAGCATTTTACCACCTTCTCAAGCAGCCACATAACACTGTATTCAGACAGTCTTTAGGCAAACTAATTAAAATACCAAATAAATCCAACATTAGCGAACAATCGGATTTTTAGAGCTCAAAAACCAAAATGGATGCATAAGGAGACCAGTAATGTGTGTAGTTCTACATCCCTCGTACACTAGTCCAACTACAACTAATTCAGTGAAGAAAAGTTGTTACTCCTAATTTGCTGCTTCTTGACCTGAACAAAAAGGGCTCAGTAACCCTCATCACAACCAACATCAAACATCTACAAGTAGTCTAGGAAACAAAAAGGAAGGCGAACACATAACAGAATTTGCCTGGCCAATGGGAAGATTCAACTTCAGATTCTCCCCTAACATGAGTTCCTACTCATCAGAGGTACTTCAAATACACATCTACTATGTGTATTGATGGGAATGGCTCTGAAGACTTTCCCTAGGCCACAATGTTCCCCTTGATTACAGACACTGTCTGCTAGTTAGCATGCAGCCTGTGAGACCTCAGTTCCTAAGGAAGGATGCTCAGACAGGCAAGTCTAACACCATCTGTGCATGGCCAGAGGTTTGATTTCCCTATCTCATCAGCAATCTGGCCATAGAAATACACACATTTGCAACCTCCAGACTCATTACACTCGGGACCTAAGCCAAAATATCTAAAATGGTTAATGTTTGTACCGGATACAGCTCCCACCTTCTTGGTAATTAAAAAAAAAAATCATAAAACAAGATAGTGTCCCTGCACTGGCCCTCTACATCAAATAAAAAATTAAATGCTCCATCTCTGTCTTGGCATTCAAGGCCTCTGGAGAACTGCCCCTCATTAAAGATGGATTGCATCTCTCCTGTGACCACGACCTCCAACAACAGCCATACTTCATTAGAACAACGAACCCATCCATCACATGTGTAGAAATGCAAAGTCTTTGGGCAGCCTGACAGGCTTTGAAGCTCGCTTTCACAGAGAGAAGAGTGATCGTGGACCTCACTGTATTCAGAACTAAATGCAAACACTATTTGTTATCCTTTGTATTCTCACAATACACATACAGGCAAGAGGAAATAAAAGCTCCAGTAAGTAAGGCAGCAACAGCTTTATTCCACCTTACAATTTCCCTTCATTCATAATAAGGCAAAGTATCATGGGTTGAAACATTTTTACCTAATTAACTACAGCCAGAATTTAACTTACAAAGACAGTTCAATATCTCCATAATCAAGTTTTATATTATCAATATTAAGTGTGTTATTATCAATTTTAAGTGTGTTTGTTTAATGTATGGTGTGTGCATGGCCACATTCGTGTAAGGCAAAGGTAAATAATCAGTTAAGCTACTGCTGCTTCTCCTTCCTTCCAGCCCTTTCCATCTTCAGATTTTCTCCTGTCTTCATTTTCCTCTGCCTGCACAGACAGCTGAAACTGAGACACAGCATTCTAGTTTGATACTGTAGCTTTAATATTAACAAAAATGCAGAAATGAAGGAGCCTAGTTGAAATTTCTTTAAAAAAAATACCCTGTAAATGCAAAATGAACAGAGAGCACTGCTTCTTAAGAAGCAGAAATTTTATTCAGCAGATTAACTTACCCAAAAACGCTAGTTAAACCCTGTTTTGAGGACTAACTACATGCACATTTTAAGCTCACTATGCAAAACCCATTCTTTTGCCCCAAGGTCCACCAAAAATAAAAAAAAATAGAAAAGAGGAGCAAGTGTGTATTTCCTCTTCTCTTTATCTTTTTTGTTCCCTACATACATACTTACTCACACAGAATAATTTAAACATCCTTGAGCCTGCAGAGTAATTCAGTTACCTGCACCTTCTAATGCCTTGAGACTGAAAACCCTGGCTTTTCAGCTACCAAATGAGATGGATGGGTTACAAATTGTTTTAGGAATCCATAGAGAAGTTGAGAAAATGTGTATTATAAAGTTTTATTTCCACTGTCTTTGTACGACGCTGTGCTATCTTTGAAACATCGCTGTGCTATCTTTGAAACATCGCAAGAACAACAACAACAAAAAAAGGAAAACAGAATGATGCTGTTTTCATTCTGAAAAGGCAGATAAACGTCACTATGAGCCACAATCACAGATCATAACCAGGGAACACTTCAAATGGGGGCAGAGCCAGGAAAGTGCCCATGCCAAAGCAGTAGCTCTGCTGTATTACACATCTGCCACAAGATCCAAATACAAACATACATTTTGCTTCCATGATGACTGCTATGCCAACACATACTGCCAAATGAGCGAGAAGTATTCAGCTATGCACTGGCAAATAGATCTTCAGCTAAATTATGGATACAAATCTGTATTTGTAAATATGATGATGGCAGCACGCAAAGCCCAAATGCCGTAACAGCCTGACAGTGTCCTCTCCAGCATTATTTAGGAGGCAGGAAGGAACAGAAAAGATATTCCTTTACACTAGAGGACTCTTCTTGTTCGGCAAAATCTCAGCTGTTCCTTTAAGATCTATTTAAATTCCAACTTTGTCTCTAAATGTAGAATTCAAAGATGTGTGCATGTATAATTACAGCATAACTTCACATTAAATTCTTACTGAAAGACTACTGAAATACTTGATGCAAGTATTTAGACAACCTTCAAGAGATGCTGTCTGCAAGGCTCTGAAACCAATACTATAACTACAATTTTTAAAGGCTTTACTTCTTTTTCTGGGGTGGTTTTTTTTTTCATTTTTAGCACTTGTAGCAAAAATGAATAAAACATTCTCTGTATTTTGCATTATACAGGTTTATCTCATATTACATCAACTGAAAGGGCAAGGGCAAGTTCAATATAGAAAAATTTCAGAAAAGGGTTAAGAATCCAGGTTTCAAATTAGAATTTTGTCCCATTTCACACCCACCATTCCTTCAGATTTACCCGTACTTAAACTTCAAAAGGTTCCTAAAGAAACAGACTTTAAAAAGATTCTTAACAGCTAAAAGTAACAGAGGTTAAGCACAGAAACACTTGTAGAAATCTTAGTAGGCAGCTACTTGAAGCTGTAAGTAACTAAAAATCTTTTCAAATGAAGCCGATGCTTCTCATTTTAAGGCTGACTTTTCAATTTTTGAATTAGAAATTGGACAGCATTTCAAGGTGTTAAAATCAGTGCACCTTGGGGTGCAGACAAGAGGCATCATTACATAGCAAAGCAGAAATAACTGGTGCTTGCAGCCCCTGCCAAACCAGGGACTCCTGCAGTGCCCTGTGAAAAACACACACTCATCTCAGTAAAGCGGATTTTTTGTTTGTGACACATGTATTTCTGGTACAGTTATAAACCTAGAAATGCTGCTACTAAAAAAATGATCCAGCTAACAATTTTGTATTGATACTCATTAACCACAGTTCATTTTGGCTTGGAAACAAGTAATATGGGTAGAGAGCAACTGAGAAATCTGTGAATGTCACTAACTTTAGCTCTTGGGTAAGGAAAGATCTTCCACAAGAGAACCCAAAGACTACCACCACTAGACCTTTTGAAATTTAGAGGCATGGAACACCTCTCCACATGGTTTGTTCATGTAAAAGCACCAGGTTTGTTCATTCAGGAGAAGAGAAGGCTTTGGGGAAACCTGATAATGGCCTTTCAGTAAGGGGGGCTTACAAGAAAGACAAACTTTTTAGCTAAGTGTGTAGTAACAGGACAAGGGCTGATGGTTTTAAAATAAAAGAGGGTAGATTTAGACCAGGTATAAGAAAGAAGATTTTTTTATAATGAGCCTGGTGAGACTCAGCCCAGAGAGGTGGTGAATGCCCCATTCCTGGGAACATTCAAGGTCAGGCTGGATGGGGGTCAGAGCAACCTGATCTACTTGAAGATCCCCCTGCTCCTTGCAGGACTGTTGGACTAAAAGTCCTAAAAACTAAAAGAAAGTTTCTTCCAACCCAATGATTATATGATTCTGTGAAACACAGGAATACAAAGCAGAATAGCAGTGTCGCTCCTGTTCAGCATTCAGAGAGGACCACCAAGTTGACTCACATTCTCATTTTCAGGGTATCCCAACTGTCCACAGAACACACATGCCTGGATCTGTAACTCAAATAGCCCATCCTCACAAGCACTCTTTCTATGCTATAAACATTACCATTTATTTGTCCATGTACTGTTTGTGGCCATGGGCCTTAGAGCAAACCAGGACTTGAACATATTCTAAAATGATGGGTTCAGTTACTATACAAGGAAACTTTCAGGAAACAGCCAGATTATGAGAAGAGCACTGTGCTTTTAACAGCCTCCTCTCACATAAGTCAGTGCAGTACATTGTATCCTTGTGCCCTGGCATGTACTGACCAAATATTTGCATGCCAAAGTTTTACAGATCTTTCCCTCTAGCAAGCATTTCCAGAAAACAGTAGAAGATATTTCTATTCTAAAACTAGTCTGTTATTTTTACTAAAACACGAGTTTCTGTTCCTACCCTGTCCTCCACAAAATAATATCCCACTGGTAAAGATTTCATCTTTGGAAATGGAAGAAGACAGTGGCCTGAATTTAATGAATATGAATTAGGATTCAGATTTTTATTTTTCCATCTGCCCCTCCCAGCATAAATAGATGGGACACAATTTTCCTGCAGTATCCACAATACAGAGTCCACAAAATTACTGTTTATATGAAATTTTTCAATTTGTTCTCCCCACCCATTTTTTAAACTTAAGGGTAAACCAGAACCACCAATTCTAGCCCTCCCACAGTGTATCTTCTTTGAAAACATTTATCATATGCCTAACTCCTCTAAATGGAAAATCAGCAATCTTGAGTGGATCAGTCAACTTTAATCTTCCTTGAGAAGACTCCCATAAATTGCTACAGAAGTCTGTGTCATAAATATTCTAAGTTGTGGTTTATGAGCAGAGTGAGAAGCTGTAGACAGGAGAGGATAAATCCCAGGACTCAGGAAATGCAGTGTAAACTACAGCCAAGCTGAGTGCTGTTCTACTTAAGAAATTAAAGGAACAAAGCTTGTAGAGGTTGTAAGGTACAACAAGGGTTGTACTTATGCCAAGCTCTTTGGCACACAGTGTTAGGTAACAGAGAAGGGCAAGGCAAAACACACCATTTTTGTGCAACTTCATTCACAACAATCCCTCAACTATATTACTTAAATATTTAATACACAAAAAACACTTACCTAAGGCTACTCTCTTCCCTGTGCAGGTGGTGAGGCACTGAAACACGTTGCCAGAGAAACTGTGGATGCCCCATCCTTATAATTGCTTGAAGCCTGACTGGATGGAGCTTTGAGCAACCTGGTCTAGTGGAAGGTGCCTCTGCCCATAGCAGGGGGCTGAAACTAGGTGATCTTTAAGGTCCCTTCTAACCCAAACAACTCCATGATGCTGTGATTCTATACTGCATAGGATACAATCCAAGGATATCAACTGGACAGGAATACTTACAAACAGTGGGGAAACAGCTGAGACTAGATGTAAATCCTAGCTTTGTGTCCTTTGACTTTTTCCTATGATCTGCATAGAGTACAGACAGTTAAACAAAAAACCAACATTTCATCCAGCCTCTGACAGAAATTGATGCAGACATTTCCAAAGGAGCAATATAAATTTTTGTTACAGCAAGAGTTTCCAGAGTTACAGCACACAGTGCACCACTGACCTCTCAAAATCCAAACCTTGTACTTTCTTCCAGATTGATTAAAAAAAATGACCTACAATCACAAACCCTGGACCAGATTTTTTCATGTGATAATATCATGGGAAATGCAATTAAAGGCTAATATGATAGCCAAACTATCCCACATTTCAGCAAATGTTTAAACCTATCTAGATTTCTCATATATAAGCTCAACAAAACTAACAAGGATTCTAGAATTTTCTGTTCTGAGAATAAAGTATTCATCATTTAATTAATTTTGGTATGCTTTCACATCCAGTGTGATTTTTAGTTGCACATTTATTTATATGATTTATACCAAATTAGTGCTGTAAACCTTGGCTCTAAGTATGCTAGCATAAATTTAATTTCACAGTAAAATTCAGTACAAAAAATATTCCTTTCAGTATAAAAAAAGGTGTAAATTTGTGATGCCAGTATTTAGGAAAAAAAGAAAACCAAACCCACCCTTTTTGCCTCTAAATAGAATATACTTAACAGCTAGAAACAATCCAAAATGCAACTTTGGATGCAACTCCAGCAGAGTCAATTTTTTTTGGTCATATTTTTTGAAGATTCCTTTTTAACAGTTACATACCTACTATGCAAGTTCAAGCTGGAAAACTAGCATAAATATAGTTTATGGGGCTTTTTTTTCCCTTATGGCTTCCTTAGTCATACCCTAACTTTGCACAGAATCAACCTCTTTGTGGTAGCTCTGAAAAACACGAAGGTCACTTAAGCTTCTGTTCAAAGCAAGTAACTTCAAGAGAGAAATTGTGAATTGGCAGCTGAAGGCAGCATGGAAGCAGTCTGTGCTCATCTCCTCTGAATCTTTTCAGCGCTGTACTATCAGACAGAAGAGGACTGGAGAGGGTGTCCTCCTTAGTTCTGCACATCAGCAGGAATATCTGTGTCCAGGGGCTCACTGGCTGTTCAATTAGGTTCATCTGTAAGCTGTTCCTGGCAGCAGCTCACTTGAACCAAAGAGAAACCAAAGGCACCGTACAATATCCAAATCGCTATTTTTTGCTTGGTGTGTCAGTTTAAAAACACAAATGAATTAATTTAAAGGGAAAAGTCTATCTCATAGAAGACTAAATCTTCAATAAAAGCACTGAAGCTTCAGTAAAATAACACCAGAAAATGCCAAAAAATCCCAGCTCCCAAAAAACTCCAATCAACCTTCTCATGTAGAACAAAGATAGTCTGATCCTTCAAACATAATATAAAAACATAATACAGTTAAAACAATGCACAAGCACACTAACAGATTTGCAATACTTTCACTAGTCAGAGTCAAACATCTATAAATATTTATGATTTTTTTTGTTCTCTAAGTAAGTTGATGCCTTAGTCCTGTCTTGAGCCATGTGATAATATGCTTGCTACCCCCATACAAACAACTCCAGTTCCCAGAAACCAACAGCAAGAAAACATACATGAACATTTTTTTCTCACTGAAAATAATCAAGAATATAAAATGAAACCAAAAAGTCTGCAGTTTTTAACCCTAAAAATGGTTTGAATTATGATTTTAAATATCATTTTGATTTACAGTATATATCTGTTTTTACAGAAATTTATTGAGTAATGAAACAAATTTTGACTTTTTAATGTTTTTTTGAACAGAAACAATTTTTAGAATCCAGTGTGAACGTATCAAAAAAATGCACTGAAAATGCATTTCTAATAACTAAATTCTAATAACCAAATTCTAATAACTGACATCTTAAATTCTGCATGTGTTGAAGGAATTAACACTTCTCATTCTACAATTCCCATTGCATTTAAGGGAAACTACTTTCCACACTGACATCTAGTGAAGTTTTATAGTAAGAAGAAAAATCATATTCTAATACATTCTACTTACAAAAAGCTTTTCATTTCCCAAATCACTTATATTTTAAATTACTAGAATTTGTAACACACTTGTAAATAGAACACTATTTTATTTTGAAAGATATTTTGCCACTATTTTTAACAAATAACATGTTTAACTGTCAAAGTATCAGACATTCTGATGGGTGTATTAGAGAAAGTTACAATGGTAAAATCTGGTGTAATTAAGTTTAAAACATGAATAGCAAAGTGTTTTCCTTTTAAGGGCTTCACATCCAACATTAACAAAACAATTCTACTAAAATCAGAAGGAATTATGAACGCAAAATATTTTAATTCATACATTTTAGATATTAATAAAACAAGTCATCTATTTTCTCTAAGCAGTACCCAAGAAGCCAGTATTCCTGCAGCCTCTCTGTAATCAATAAAGAAAGGTTCTACTCGCACAGGGACAAAGTACAACCTCAGGTATCTTCTACCCTCCTTGAGCTGTGCTCCAGAGACACAAGACACAACGCTCCACCAGCTACAACATTAATTTCAGAACTTACTACAGTTCTAAAGGCAAAGTTTCATTTTTATGCTTCATCAAGAAAAAGGCAGTTAAGCACTGCCTGACATAACATTCAGGAGGTTCATTGCTGACTCTGAGGAAATGCAGCATCTCTTGAATGACAAGCAAACCAATAAATGCTTTCTGAAGTGACTGATATTTGAAACAATACAGATAATGCATTCCCCCCTCCCTCTCATCAGCTGGTTTTACTCCAGATACAAGTTTGGGCTCTGCTTGTTTAGACTGCCATGTAGCTGAAGTTTGCAACAGCACCATTTGGCTTCAAATGAGGCTTCAAGCCTCAAAGCACAAAGAAGAAGAAAGGGAAGGTCCATTTGGATAGAAATTGCACTTAAAATGGAAACATGCCTGGGCAAAAGTTTTCAACATTTTCTTTGGAAAAATGGTAGTGATCTAGAAGTCCAGAAAATCCTAGGGACTGGGATCTGCTGACATCATGGCTACTGGCTTCTCAAAATGAGTCTGGAAAGCTAGAAGTTTTCTGGTGCTTGAGGGAGGTGTTGGGAAAAACTGCTGGATATTTCATTATGTTTTGGCTAAAAGCTGCCTGAAGCTAAGTTACATACTTGTAATCAATTGCAAGACAAAAATACCAGTAATTAATTTTGACAATGTGACAGGATTTAAATAAAACAAACAGAATTCTTGATAGTATATTAAAGTTAAATATCTGAAAGCTATCAACATTTTATGTATTGAAATTAGTTCCAGTTGCAATGGCATCAAAACGAGTTTCTCCAGTTAATAGCCTTCTCTTCATCTGAATCTAATCTTGACAACAGAACCACCATCAAGTAAAAAATGGAAAAATTGCTTCTGTTTAAAACAAAGAACTCTTAATACTTGCACTGTATATTGTATTCATCACAGAAAGGCTCAATAATCTGAGGTAATATCTTAGCTCCGAGTCATCCTAGAGTGCCGTAAGCTGTCTGTGGCGACAAGCACTGGGTCTAGGCATATTCAGTCGCTGGAAACCATTCAAAAGTATATACACACAGTGTCAGCCTCAGAATGTGACAACAAAAATCTCACTGAATCCCAGAGTTAACCCTGTTTTTGTCTTTTATAGAAAAATGGTGGTTTACATGCTAAACTGAAAGGATATCTGAAAAAAGGAAACATACATCTCTGTCTGGTATCATAGCAAATTCAGTAGAGACAGCTCCTCACAGACAACGTAGAGAAGTCATCTGAGCTCGAGTAAAATGGATTAGCTTTTGCTGAAATCAGTGCAAAAACATCAACCAAACACTAGCAGCTGAACCTCAAAATCTTCAAGAAAATCATGGATAAAGAGCTCATTTCCATATAATCCTTCTGGAATGAACTGAACTGAGAGAGAAAACATCTGAACATCTGGAATCACCACAATACTGGGTACGAAGAGCTCTTGCTACCCTTTCATTTTTGTGCCACATGGCACAACTGAAATTACTACATTGTAAAGTTCTGAACCATGGTCAAAAAATGGAACAAGTTCCAAATTCTGCCTGCAAATAGAAACAAAGTCACTGTTCAGGTAAAGGTACCTGTTCAGTCATCAACAAGGAGCCAATCTGCCTAACTAAATACACAATTCCAAACTCCTCCCACTAAGCATGCCTGAAAGCAAGGTCTGATTTAATTTAGTAAAATATGCTTCATGATAGAAAGGTAACTGACTGACAAAGCCTTTTTTCTTCTTACCTATAAGCAGTCCCAAATGTATGCTTCTCACATTCTCTATAGCACCAAACAACATTTTAGTGTACTATTTTCTTAATTTTTGGAGAACCTAGAGCCAAGCTCAGTAATGCATTTAGTCTTCGAAAATCAACTAAATCTACTTAAACAAGGAAATTAGCCAGTTTATCATTAGGCTTAAGACCCAGGACAACCTGAACTGCTTAAGGAAAAGAAAAAGAGGAAAACAATAATCACCAACATCAATTCCCTGCCATGCTGTGCTTGTGTAATTAGCTTACTGAAACCAATTAAACACAAGAAGATGCAGTTATAAATAAATAAATGCTAAAATGCTAGATGAGAAGACTTGATTATTCTGCCAAGTTCAGTGACAGATGCTAAAATAATTCCACATTCCTTGGCTGATGGGTTTAGAAAGGATACCTTTCCCATCCAAAATATCCCACCAGACACCAACTGCAGATATTCTGATTTTGTTCACACTCAAATCAAGCAGTCTGTTTTTAAGACAGACTCCTGTGGAATAAGATTCTCCAGAATACAGGAATGCCTCAGGCACAAAAAACAGATTAAATAAGACTTCCTCTACCTTCAAGCCATCTGCTAGTTTGCCAGTGAAGCTCCAGCAAAAGAGTATCTGGGGCGAGCTTCATCTCACCTAATTTTATTCATCTATATTTTTGACTGGAAGCATAAAATCTCTACTTAGGCTTTTCCTCCAGTCAGCTGTAGATGGGCGTTCCTTGAGAAAGTAAGTCCCACTTAAAGATAAATATCCAAAACCATAAAATGTGTGCACCTTGAAGCTAGATAGAGATTTATCTCACCTGTTATTCACTAGTCAAATAAAATATAACCATATTCTTAAGCAAGGAAGGTAATTGTCTCACTGCAATGGGATAATAATAAAAAATCAAGATCAATCTCTCTATTTTTCAATCCATCAAAAGAGGACAATTTCTCAAGCACCTATTTTAAAATTGAATGAAACTTATGTTGGGGCATTTCCTATCAAACCTCCTTTATGGACTACCCAGATAGCTATCTCAAACTAGGCATTTCACTTAAGACAATAGAAAAATGAGCAAGATTAAACCCTGACTTAGTGCACAGCACCACAAATACACATTTAGATTTAGCAAGGCAGATACTGACATTTCACTTTCCTATCTTTAATGATACAAAGAACCCATTTAGAGTCTTTTGAGTATTAACAGTGGTAATTTAAATTGACCTTAACATTAGTGGGAGGTGTTTGCACTCCAGGAAGCCTAGAGGATGTGTCTTAATCCATCTAAATCCATTTGGAATAAAATAAAGCAGAAAGCCTGCAGAACACACAAGGTAATTGAGTGCATGGGACAATTTCGGCTGGCAGCAGTAGCATTAAGTCCATTAATTGTCATTAGGACACTGTGGACTTGCCAGTCCAGTCCAATCACAATGACTTGGCCTATCCACATTACTCCCTGAAATGGTGAAATCCATCAAGTTTTGGTTAGACTGAGGATCTTGGGGAACACCAAGGTGTAACAGGATTTCAAACACAGATGCTTATCCACTAAGAACTCTAATAAGTATATCTTGCAGTTTTCAGTCAACAGAAAAGTTTGTGAAAGAAAATTAAAAGCACACCTTTTCATCTTGCTACCTATTTCAGTTAAATTCCTAGTATCTTTGATAGCCTTTCAAATAGAGCAGGGGCTGTTTTTTAACACAGAGGCTGGTCCTCAAAGAAGGTAAACAAGTCAGCTTGGAGTAAGCCAGCTTCATCTAGTAGCTCACTGTATGTGTAGTGATGGGGACAACCTGCTGGCATTCCACAAATCTAAGTAAAAAAACCATACTATTTGTGGAATTTTAAACACTATAGACATATTCAGAGGTTTAAGTGATTTTGTTTTAAAATTTTCATTTCATATTAACCATATTATTTAAAGGAAAAAATAATGCAACATATAGAAACATAAGCTTTTTCATAAACCATACTAACATTACACTAAACATTGAAATTACGTTTCATTCTGTAATGCTTCTTTTTTCTGAAGCAAACAAACTAAAGAAACAAACAAAACTTCTGGGGCACAGAAATCCTGTCTAGATGAACTTTATAGGCAGGTAAAAATTGAAGCAATAATCAACAGACAATTTCTACTGCACTACTCCAGGACATGCCCATATGTGCAACTCCCACAGACACACCTGAGGTAGTTTATGGAAGGACAGCAATATAAATGCCAGCCAGCAACAAGACACGGCCTTGTCCTGTCACTTGCAGATGTATCCCCTTTTGGGGTGGATGCTGAATCTCATTTCAACACTGTGCTGCTGCAGTTGCAACCATCTTGACTCAATAGTGTGAAACACTGCAGCACGTGTGTGAACAGGGAAATGTTTTGACAGCAACACAAAAGCATATTAATGGGCAGATACCACCTCTTAACTATATACTTCTAACAATGAGAAAGTGCTGGGCTGACTTCCTACACCTTCCTGAGGCAAATGTCAGATGTGTTCTTGCTTGACATAAAGGTCTCATGGAAGTTCTCTGTCACAGTCAGTTCTCTGCTCCTTTTTCTTCCTAGCTATTTCACCCTGATCCAGAACACTTGAATTAATGGATCTCACCTGAGGAAATTTTTTAATACTCATGTGAATTTAAATACTTCCTTTTATTTGAATTAATTAACTTTCCTATTTCCTATGTAAAGTAGAGCAGCATTAATTACCTATATTCTACAGACTAAGAAAGTGAGACAGGCAGAGAGGAGCTCTGTGGTGCGGGAGGTAACTGGAGAGAGAACTTGAACAAGATGGATATAAAATTTCCAGTGAGATCAGTGGGTGTTATTTAAATCACATGCTGCTGTGGGTCTCCTGACACCCACTCATGAGATTAAAGACACAATGTTGAAGAACAGCACTAGGAACCAACCAGCAATATTCTAAACCTGAGAATAACCAACCAGACAACACACTTACTCCACTATCAAGCCTCACTATGACAACTGCTGTAAACCAGAAAAGTCAGAGTGCCATAAGTGATCATGTTAACTTTCTCTTCTCTTTCACTTTTCAAAGGACAGCAAGGTTTCCAGAATAATCTTCTAATTGGTCAAAAACAGTAGGTAAGAAATTTTAAAGGAAATCTTCGGTCTGCATAAAGCAGGCTTTACACTCCTAGTGTGCTTACTGAGTATGCTTCCCACCACTACCACTCTTTTAATACTCTTTCTGGGTTTATCAGTTTATTGATCATAGAGAATGATGAAACAAAAGGTCAGAAACTTTCATTTTCATCTGGATTTTAACTCCTGGAATGCTGTGCAACAGCCATACATATTTAAATGCACAACAACTGATCTGAGGGTAAAACTCCTGGAGGAGAAATTGAAATTCTATCATTTTGACTTTTTACTGCCTCTACTTTCTACATCATTAAGACAGAAAACATTAGTACTATTTCTTAGCATTCTACTTTTGGGGTGTACTCACTTTGCAAAGGACAAAGTGAATGGGATCTTCATAGTTTGTAAAGAGGTAAGTATGTAACTCTATTGTACATATCCCACAGCAGGAAATATTTGCAGACTTCAAAGGCTAATTGATGTTTTGTTTCCAAACAAAACAGCGCAGAGAATCCAGCTTTCTTGGAAGTGCTTCTGCTGCACATTACGCTGGAGGAACTCATTCAGTCCTATCCCACTCCAAAAGTCTGAGAATCTGCCTTGCAACAATACTTCTTCAACAGAGTCAATCTGGAGCTTAAAAACTCTCTTACTTTAAAAGGTTTGCTGATGGGGTGAAAGCATAAGCTTTTCCAGGTAGTTAATATATCATTTCCCTTCAATTCTCTACAGTAGCTATTAGCCAGCAGTACAGACCCCACCCCATGTTCCAAGATTCTTATATCCAAAACTAAATCTGAATCAGCAAGTCTCTACAACACCTGGAATGGGTGCACAGTATATAAACTAATTGATTGTCATACAGTTGAAAAAACATTTTCTGTATATGTAATAGAAATTTTTTTCATTAAAAATATATAAAATAAATAAACCTCTCCAATTACATACACAAGAGGAAAGACAAAGGGTCTAGCCTTTCAGTTATGAATAAAGGCATCTGGAACAATGCCTATATGAACCTACTAATTTCCTCTCTGTTAATTCCACATGGTTTTCCCATAAGCATACCTGGTTTTCTGTACCAATTTTGATTTGCATAAATTCTTCCCAGAAAGTGAACAATTACTTAACCTAATGATTTCTCCATTAATGGATATTTTGGCAACAATAGATAATGGAGAAATTCTTGATTAGTTTCAGGAGAATTCTGACTATTGTAAACAGGCATTACACCAGTAAGAGCCTCACCAAGCTTTCTTTAAATGCAGACATTCATTGTGCTGAGGGAATATGACTGATCTAGGTATCCTGAGAAGATAAAAGTATAGCCAAAATGGTTTTTTGCTTTTGCAAGAGATGGGCATATCTGAGGTCCTGATAGTCAAAGATGAACTAAACGGATGAATTATCTGCTCTTTAGATACTAACAGCTCCTCTTCAGCTGCAGCTCTAGGCACTGTCTCTCTCTATCCTATGCATTGGCTGAGCTGCAGTCCAAGATCCCAACACACAGCCCAAACGAACAAGACACAATTCCTTCTGCAGCCGCTTCTCAGCCCCACTCCACCTATAGCTCTAGGCTCTGCCTCTGTCCCAAGCCTAATTCTAGCCCCAGCCCAAGGCATCACAACCAAATCATACTCCCTCAAAGGTCCAAACCACCATTTTCTCTTGGATTTTAATACCTTTATCAGGAATGTTCTTCAAAAGTCAGTTTGACATTCATAACATAGTCATTATTACTAATGCAGCTTTTTTCACTAAGACACAAGAATCCAAAGCTAGCCCCTCAGTCACTGAAGCACAGACTACATAGCAGCGGTTTTACTGTAGTGCTGCCTTTGAATATCACTGTTGACTAAGAAGTTGATTACTAATGTAATCAACTAATGTTTAGGTTTCCCTCTAAACACAGTGTGAAGTTAAGAATTAAAAAGGAAAAGAACAGGTACTTTTGAAGGCAAAGGATCATAGTTTGGTGTCTGAAATGTATTAGAGATTTACCACAAAAGGTTGTTTAACTTTTGTCTTTTTAGCAGTTGAATTAGCAAGAAAACAAATTCAGGAATCATCCTTACAAAAGGTGACATACTGGAGTTTGCAGATCCTTAAAATATAATAAAAAAAGACAGGCACTTGGGTGTTATGAATCTTAGCCTGCTTTAGAATTTGTGCAACCTCATTTTTTTCAGCAGTAAAATGTAAATAAAAATCCTACCTTTTCTGACAGTACAACTATGAACCTTAATTCACTTAAATTCTGTGAAAGTCTTTTGAGCTCCCCATATTGAAATTGTTATTTAATTAAATATTTTTATTATTTTGAAGGAGCAGCTGTAACAAAAAAAAAATCTTATTTCTTTTATTGCTTATTGTATTTTGCATGTAACTGTCCAACCCCCCAGTAAGAGCACTAGTCCATCTCTCCCTGTTCTGATAAGGATTTACAATAGTCCAGCTTTGTTATAAGAGAAAAGCATCAGGATTTTAACAGCAGTTTTAAATTACTCATATTAATGTTCTTCTCCCAAGTTCCATATGTATTTTAAACTACATTTCTTTATCCATTAAAACACATTCTAGTCTCCTTTGCTGTCTTATTTAGTGAATTAGAATGGCTTTCAACTCTATTTTTATGGACATAGAAACAGAAATGAACAGAACACATTGCTTTGATTTGTCCGTCTACAACGAAGCCCAAAGTTGGTGTTGCTAGCTAGCTCTGAGCCAATAGTGCAATGTTCTTTACTTCAATGTCCTCTCTTCTGAATAAAACTGCAAGGAAAAGAAAAAGAAAACACAAAAGAGATGCTGCAGACTTAAGCAATACTGGTTAGAGCACAACTCAGAAGTCCTCTTTTAGCTTTTTGGAGTTCAAAAACTTCCAGGTGAAGGAGCTTCCACTCAGAGTTTTCATGTACTACTGAGTAATTCAGTAATGCTTCCCCTGATTATAAATGCTGGGGTAAGTCTCGTAGATCTGAATTAGCACAACTATTAACAGTGTTTTTCCCTAGGCTGCTGTCACTGTGCAGATCATGGGGGTCAAAAGCAATACACTGAGTATGAATCTGACCCAAAAACTAGCAGAAACACACCAGGCAAATTCTTGCCCCACTATGATCCCCATCTGGTTGGAGAAAAACTTGAAAGGCTCCAGCTGGTCCTAAAAGGCTAGAAATGATAGAAAAAAGCTATCCAGAAGACAGCACTAGAGAAAAGACTTGTAAGATTACTCTCCCTGGTCTACAGGTTCTGCCATATACAGTTCTGAGCAGAAGTGGGTCACATGGTGCATGGAAGGCCATAGCCAGGTATGCAACACAGAGAACAATGAAGAATTATTAAAGTAATTTAAATGGTCCACAGATGGCTAAGACAAAACAAAGGGGTCTCCAAATTCTGAACAGCTCAGGATCTCAAAGGTTTCACCACAGTAGAAAGCCACAGCATCCTGCACATATCATCCTGCAGCACAGAGTCCTGCACGTTTTTCTTTCTTTTATAAAGTGGGATAGAGTCTTTAACACAGCTTTGTGCAGCCTGCAAGTCAGCAGCTCTGAGACCAAAAAGTCTCACTGCATTGCAATGGCAGACCTGCATATTACCAAACCAGGGAAAGCAAGCCAGTATTACTTTCTGCTGAACTGACACGCTCCTTTCAGATCATTTCACACACAATTTGGAACTAGTGTTACACTAGGAGGTGTAAGCAGCACTAGTGAACATTTCCCTAAGACAGAAGGTTTCAGGTTTATTTAAAAAAAGACTTCTTATATACAGGATATTCTGACACAATGGGTAGAGACTAGCTCCTGTTTCCTTCACAAGGCTTAAAGAACAAGATGTAGCACAATGACAAAGGCACCTGCTTGTCTCAGTCAATGCAAAGCCAAGCCCTGGAAACCATCTAACATTAAATGCTCACTGCCAAGTATTGTTTGAAAACCGAACCTTTTAAAATATCAGTTTTCTTAGTCTGAATTGGATACAGTACCCTTGTAATAACCACCTTCTAGATGTGCTGCACTTCCTTCTCAGGATTCAGGATTGCCACTTATAATCAGCCAAAGGAACAAAATGTTTCTATTATTTATGTTGATTTTTTCACGGATGGTAAAGGATTCATCATCATGTCAGCTGCTTTATTGTTACCTACTCTGCCTACTGCCTATGAGACTCAGCTGTAGCTCAGGGCCAAGCAGTGAAAGGCAAATTCCCAATACCAAGTTTACTTGTCCTATCAGTTCTACAGAAAGCAGCACGTAGGTGTAAGGAAAAGCAAAGAAAACCATTTAAACTACCTTGCCATGTAGTTTGTGAACATCATATCTTATCTGGGTAAATTCACGGAGTCCAAAGGATCCTCCAATGAGATACAGCTGAAAACAGAATGAAAACAGATGTGTTAGGACTGTTACAGAAATAAATGCTTTGCACACGTACAAAAATATTGTGCATACTGACCCAACTCATTTACCAAGGGACTTTACTATTTTTCCAACAGAAACACCAGGAGCTGAAGAAAATGCTACTTTAGAAAATTAGTACAGGTGCCTTCTTCCACTCTCTGAGCCTGGATTTCACACATTTCCTCCTTCACACAAAGACAGCTGCTACATGACTCAGACTTTCCAGGGACTTCCACTCCTCTTACCCCTTCTTTTCCCTCCCCATGTGGTTTCCTGACATAATGGCAGCAAAGGAACCTTTACCTCACTGCCACAGGTTCACACTCTATGGGGAAGTAACAATGCCACACTGACTTACTCTGATGTCTGTGGGTAACAGATCTAATTAAACTTCTGAACAGACCATGACTGTAGCTACAGTTCAATAACATATTATCACCCAGGCTAAGAAATCATATCCAGCACACCTATCCTTTTATTATTCCTTAGTTATCCTGCAATTTCCTCCACACCTGTGAAGCTTAAGAATAATAAAGGGAGAAATGGGGTGGGTAAAGATACAAAGGTAGATGCTGTCTGTTAATGCAGATGCATAGGAGACCAAAAGGCTTCACATCCAGACACGCAAATCTAAGGAAGGTGGAAGCATGAGGAACTCCTAAGGACCTGAGTGGAGGTAGAAAAAAAATCCAAACAAAACCCACCACCACCACCCACCCTCTTCATATGCAACTTTGTTGTTTCAGCCCTTCATTACAGGCTGCTGCTGCACTGCTGGTTTCTACACACTGGTTTCTACACACTGCTGGCTGATTTCTTACTACATATTAGGTTTGCAGCAATGGCCTGTGTCCAAGAATTGTTATAATTATGCTGTGCAGGTAGTCAAAGTGCATGTTCTTTCCAGAAAGTAGTTCACTGTGGCCACAAAGAATTAGAAATTAGAAACAAAAACCTGCCTTCTACACTTATTCATTTCTCCAAGTTGCAGGACTGCGTTATTTCCCACCAAGCAGGTAAAATTACTCACAAGCACATGAACACTCTCTCCACATACACACTTAGATGCTGGTAAGGTACAGACTGGTACCCCAGAACTGAGGTACTCTGTCCAAAGAAAAAGAAACCCTTCACCAATAGCCAGATGTTAAAGGCTCCAGAGCCTCTTTCTGGCCCTTTCAATAAGCCTTAAAATTTAGTTGATAATAAAAACAAATAGACACAAATTTTGCAACATGAACACCCAATTGCTAGGCCACAGACCACAAGTTTCAGAAAGCCAGTCACAAATCATCAAATGGCACCAAGTCCAGCAACTAGAAATATGAATGATCAAAATCTGGATGGCATCATACTTGCATTGTAACTGTTTCAAGGGATTAATGATGATCTTGCAGATACTGAATCATCAAAATACTCACTGGAAAAAAAAATAAAGAAAAGTCTTCTTCATGTCAGTATTTTGGTAAGAAAAAGTAACAGCAGAAAATGAAGTGTTCAAAAAGGTTAAAAAGAACTTGAACAGTATTCAAGATTTATTCAATCAAATCAAAAGATTTTTCAGATGAAGATATGGTAGGTGTTACTCTGTTTATCACAGTAGGACATAATGCTGAAAATCTCAAGGATCAGACTGTAATTGAATTTTAACATGGTTGATGCCTCAGCATAAATTTTCATTAGCTGATCTTTAATTCCTAACAAGTATTATGTTAATTTACATCCACTGTGTTAATAAAGTTTAAGTCCTAATAAACACAAATCTGAAATGCTATAGACAAGTGCATGGCTGTTACAAACCACAGCTTATTGCCTTTTTTTCATATTAGTATGTTGTCAAAGAATGTCTATGGCAAGGAAAAAGCAACTGCACTAGAAATGGTTCAGTTATTAAACCAGGCAGAAAGCAGCAATTACTTGTGACATCAATTAAAAATTAATTTGCCCAACAATGAACTTGCATGGAGCATATCCTGTTATGAGATGCAATATGAACAATTGGAAGACTTTGGCTTACAAAGCCATGCTGCAAGCTGAAAAAGAAATTATACATTCTTTAGCTTTAAAACTCTGTAATGTACACTGCAACTATGAAAAATCAAGTTGAAGGTTGTTGCATGAAGTAAGTCACGTGCTACTTACTTTGTCTCATCACATCCTATCACTCGTTTGACAGCAACCATCCACGACACAGAGCATTTTATATTGCAGCTGTACACAGTAAAGAACTTGATACACACACCCCTCTCATTTCCTCTTTTCGAATTCAGATTTTGGCCTGACATTGCAGTTTTACTTGCAACACCTTGGTACTATTAAGAGGAAAAAAACCCACTTGGTTTGTGATGTACTTTTGCTCTTCATACAGCAGAAGCAGCATAACAAGCTTGGCAAGCTGGCACACTTAGCTTATCAGGCATTACTAGTACAGTTGCCTTTACATTTCCAATACTGGGATGGCTGATTTACCTTATCATGAAACATCAGTTAAGTTCCATCAGAGACAAAGCACATTGATGCTGTAAGAAAGTACAAATGCTGCTGAAATATTACACAGTGTAATGCTGGAAGGTTAGGACTAAAGATTAAATAGTTTTGCAAAGTATACGATACACACAAAGAATATAAATAATATGTTTACAAGTCCACTTGACCAATGTTCTAAAGAACCAAAGATGAGGTCTGACTTCACTGCAAAACCAGACCAGAATCAGTCATATTCAGTACTTATTTAATCAACCAACAGCATGTCAATACAGTCAGCTGACAGCCCTGAGCATAAATCACACTCATCTACACAAGCCAGAGCAGCAACAGACAGCTATTCAGTCAATTACCCTTTAGAAAACTGTGTTCAAAAGCCAATAAAAGAAGGTATAAATGAATTTATGCAACTGTAATACTATTAAAGGTAGCAAAGGACTCAGTGTCTGACAATGCATGGAGCAGAAACACTAGTCTTGGCTTTAACTGTTACCTTTCTCTTCTGTTGCATTGTGAGGGAAGATGCTCTCACTACCTTAATTTCAGTTAGCTGTACTTACAGACAAAGAGAACCAGCAAAAATCACCAGTCAAAATAACTGGAAGTAAGATAAGACTCAAAATTTCCAGCACCATACTGGCTTGTTAGTTTTGCATATTCTGTATGTCTTACATACTTTTCTAGTTCCCCAAGCTGTAAAACAGAGATAATCTCTACATTCTTTGCAAAACACTCTTCAGTTAAAAAAGCACTACAATGGAACAATTTGCCCAATGTAGCCCAAAAGCAACAATGAAGTCTAACTTCCATCCACTAGTCCAGGCACGAAAAGACAGTAGAAGCTATTCAGGATGCCATATAAATATAAGTTAGGTTGGCAACATTCTAATGAAGTCAGGATCAAGTTCACTCTCCTGTTAACTGAAGAGGGAAATGCAATGTCACATATAATAAAAATTAAAATATATTTTTGTCATTACAATTTTAGAATCATACAGATACTTAATGTACATGATAAAATATTAAGGCATTGGCATCTGAAGGATACTCAAGCTGCATAGTTCATATATACCTGCATTCTTTCATTGTGAGAGAACTATTTATTTTATTTGCTTCACAATGCAGAGAATTATATAGTGAATATCATCCGTCTTGTTACTTGAATGCTCTCAGCAGAGTGATGAAATGATAGTAACTTCTCCTTTTTTCTTTAACACCTGAAGTTTAATTTAGGGAAGCAAAGATCATTAACCATACTAGTTAGCCAGCACTTAACATCAAAACAAACAGCTTAACAGCACTGCTAGTACAACCCCCATTAAAGATCCTACACTGGATTATTCCTTTATGTTTCAATGAGTACACAAAAAACCCCCTACAATGTTGTAATGCAATTATGCATGCATGGAAGACTTGCATGTTCCAAAACAAAATGAAAGATAGGATGTGACATAAGAGTACCATCTGTCACATACACTCAGCAACCTCAATAAACATTTTATGTAAAAAAATGACATAAAATTCTCTTTAATAACATTCTTTTAAAAATTCTATTTGTTCACGTCTTCATTGGGATGCATGTTATGCAATCAGTTATAGATGGCATCAGACTGATCCTTTGAACAGCATCTTAGGATGGGAAATATTTGTATTTTTCACCAACTACAGTGGGTGGTCACTGAGGGCTCATAACAGCATAACTTAGAACAGATATCTTTTTTAGTTCCCTGCACAATCTAATGCAACCAGCTTCACTTTGTTGGGTTAACAAAATAGTAAGAAACTGCTTTTCTGGCAGCACCAGCAATTTGCCATGTTATAGGCATCCCTGTTGTTAGAGAAAGCCATTCCTCCTACAGTACCAGTTGTGAAAGAGATTATTACAAAGTCATAAATCCCTAAATTAACCAAATCACAATGTTTAGTGCTGGCAACACAGATCATGTGGTGGTAGAAAATGTTATATGTACAAAGAAGGAACATGGTAATTTTCTAACCTCTCCTTCAGGACTGCTGCTACAGAACTCTCCAGCTATTCATCAGGAGCTTCAAAACTACAGCAGTAGTGAATTATTTTAGTTTAGTTTGCAGTGATCACAGCAAAGAGAGTTTCAGGGGTTCCTTTTTAAAGAACGGTCAGATATGCAGTACAGGACTGGTGAAAGATGGCAATTTGGCCATCCAGAAGACTGAAGTCTCTTTTCTTTTCCCTAAATAAAGTAGCAGGGCAAACTGCCAGTCCCAGAAAAGACCAGGCAAGTCATCTTAACCTGAAGCGCCCCCCTCTGCCAGCTCTAACTCTCAAAAGTTGATTTCCTACAGCCATTCCTGCACTTGGCTCTAACGCTGAAACTGCAGAGAAGAGAGAAAAACAGTGTGAAGTCTTCTCAGAAACTTATTAAAGCCTCTCTTCACCCTCAATGGAAGCAAAAGAGGATCTACCTTTACTTCTTGTCTACAAAAAAAAAAAAAAAAATGGAAATAACTTTTAGTTCACACCAGAGGTCTCCTTTGGAGGAAAACAGAAACCAAACCCACATGCATCCATCAGGAGTTCTTTCATTCAAAGGCACATCAAGTAAGTGAATGCTCTGGTTTAATGCAAATGTTAGAATCACACATTGTAGAAAGTGTGAACTGCATTACACTCAAAAATAGATGAAATACAGCAGTAGATGTCCACATGGATACCATGCTGGCATTCAGGAACAGCAGCCAGTATAAACTGGAGCCAATTGCTACTGACTGATAAAACAGTGGTTTACACAGCATGTAGAACATGTGCAGAATATTAAAACTGGCCCAAGGTATCAGGTTAATTGGCTCAGTAAGAGAATGTTCAAAGCAATGATTTTAAAGATCACAAACATGAATGGCTACAGGCCAGAGGAAAAAAAAAATCCCTGCCCAGATCCTTGCAATCTTACTATTCAATGAGAATACTGTTATGAGAAAACAAAACTTTTGTTTGTTAAAATGTCCAATTTATAATAGGTTTTAAACCAAAGAAAATGCATGTAATAGAAATCAATCTAAGAATAATGCAGAAGAGATAGAAACCCATATGTTCTTCAATGTGAGCATGAGCAAGAAAGGACAGTTTCAGCCACAGGATTGTCATTTTGCATTACACACATTTCTTGGGCTGGTCAGACAGCAAAGGGATTTCACTCTGCAGCTGCAACTGTTTGAAGTCCAAGTCTTCTCTGGTGACCAAGCTGCAGTTTCTAAACACCACCTTCATTTTCTCCATAAGCTTCTAACATACAAAATATCAATTCTTTATTAAAATGATCATTTCCACATCTCACAGGTTCAAATCTAGCCAAGATAAACTACAATGAGAAAGTGTTTACATCTTGTGGCAAGCTGGTATTCTTGTGTGTGTTAGGCCCTGCTCAAAAATGAACAATAAACTGAAACCTTCATGGAAGAACATAAAAAAAAAACACCACAAGAAGTGTTATTTCCCTATTGCTAATCCCAGACAAGGAATGAAGATTAAACGTTCTGTAGAATAAACACAAATCTTACACTTTTACCATCACAACCCCTTGAAGAAGTGGGAGACCTAGGGCAGGACTAAACACACTGTGAAAACAGGCAAGTCTGGACCTCTCTTTCTGTTCTGAGGCTCAAGAGAGAACATTAGACTCCCCCAAATGCCAGATTAGTCCATCCTAACAGCCTTAAACAATGCAAATGCACCCTTTATGTTCTGAAATGAAAAGAGGGAAAATCTGAAGTACTAAGGAGTGTCTATTTGTTAGTCACACATATCTTGAAAACTGCTCTGAAAGACTGAAAATTAAAAACATGAAAGCACTGATTCAAAAGGAGAACTCAGAACTTTTAAGACCTAACAGTCAGCTGAAAGATGGAAGTCAGCTAATTCAGACTGCACAAACTGGACTCCACAGAAGCTCATTCAGCCTGAAGACTCTAGCTTCCACACGAGCAGCAACAGTTCCAGGGCTGGTTTTATCTGGAACAGCTCCACACTGTGGATTCAAACACACACAGATGAACAGGAGATGCAAAGCAGAAGCACAGCAGAAGTCAAAGACATATCTCATCATAGGCCTAGAGACCCAACATGTATAATACAAGTCACTGAAGCATAAAAACAACACTCTGTTATTCACTGATTGGGAGCAACAACTTTTAAATTCTAAAAACAGTTTTGTATTTATTGCTCCTCTAGGCTGCAAATGTAAAATTTGTGACTTTTACAGGCAATCACAATTTATCTACAAATACTAGAAGTCAGAATTATCTTCTCGTGGATGAATGTTAACTTCTATTCATCTCTCAAAAATGCATTAACATTTAAATCAACTGTTCTGCATATGTCAAATTTTATTGTAAAGTTACATGAAGTGATAGATATTAATAAAAGTCCTGCAATTCAGTATTATGAATTGTTCAAGGCAATAATGTGAAAGATGTTAGTAATAATACTGACATATCAAAAAGAGAAAAATGCTGATTGCAGTAATTCTTCTTTAAACAGTATCAGAAGATAATGTAATAACAGTTTCTACTCATAGACACTGATAGCAACAGTAAGATCTCAGAATTGTGATTACACCCAAGAAAAATTGTCCATACTTCCAGTGTTCATATCATCCTTTTACAGGCAGATCCTGCAGAATCTGTGGCAAAAAGCATGCCTTGTATTTAGCATACCCCAGGACTCCAAACTGAGCCGTTTTTTATTAAATGAACTAGAAATGTTGAATTTAAAGAAATCTATGAAAATTTAATCCATTAACCCTGTAAACTTCCACTCTAAGTAACTCACAGGACAACAAAATATCATTTCATGTATCTGTAAAACATTTCTGGGCATCAGTCCTTGCTCCCAGATGACGCTGACTTCACACCAGTGAACAAAACTAATCCGTGGACATGTAATTTCAGGTCCTGATGTCTGGAAAAGTTGTTCTGGTTTTGTTTATCAAAACAACTGGCTCATTAGTGAGAGCCTAAGATGCCACTGACCTTCTCTAATGGTGCCTAGACACACTGACCACATTGCTGCAGCATCGTTAGGGACTTGTTCCAAGCTGACCTTTTTTCTAGTCCTGTACCCGACGTGCATTCTTGGCATCCCTTGACAAAGTGTTTATTGAAGTAAACTTGCACTGTTCAAGGCAGCAGTGTAGATGGCATTGTAGTACAGTCTGTGCTAATAATCACTAGTGGAAATAGATTTTAGAAACATATTTATTCCTAGTAAAATCTTTCACTGCTCCAAGCTACCTGTACATTCTCCTTTGGCAATACTAGGCATGCCAAGTAAAACACCAAAGACAAGATCCAGAAGGAGAATCAAAGTACTTGTAAAAACAGTCATTACAGGATGAGGGAAAAAACCCACATAACCCAAAAAAAATGAAAGGAAGTCAAAATCTACAGCAATAGGTACGGAGAATGTTGCAACATACTGTAAATCTGAAAAATCTGCATTATTATACACACAGTGTGATATACTTATTTTAGGTGTACAATAAAAATCATCAAATGAACCACAGACTATATTTTCTCTCTGCTAAGATGTCATTTCAGATAATCAGAACATATTTTTTTCCTTGTAACATACTGACAGAACTGGAACTCCACCTATGCATTCATTTTGCAGCTTACAGAGTTTGAAAAATCCTTGCCTAGAATCAGACGGAGACACAACCACAAAAGCAAACCTTGGGAATTGCTAACAGCATATGAAACAACATGGGGGCTTTTAACATGTGTCTTACATTTGTTACTACTTTGCAATTTTGAAATCCAAACTTGCTTCCTTAATGATATAGAGCCATCATTTAAAACTGTTGGTGTAAAAGAACTTCCAGCAGACTTCAAATATTCCAAGTGTACCAGAGAGGTGACCTTATATGTTCGGTGTCCCATAAGGAAGGTCTGATGCTGGATGCACCAGCTGCAAGATCAAGGAGCCTTGCTCTCTCAGGATCTTACAGAAGCATCACTGCAGCAATACGACATTGACAGACATATCCCTTTTGGTCAGGTAGAGTTGGTTGTGGAATATAAAGCAGTAGAAACTGAAGCTCTCCTTTTATAATAGAGCCACAAATGCTGGAGACTTGTAAGTTAAGCTTCATGCAATAAGGAAAGAGATCCCTGTACTCAAAACGGCAAACAGAGATGCCAACAGAGGTGACAAAGATGTTTAAGTTACCACAGAGGTGGCACAGCCCTCTACTGCAAAAGCAAATTTTAGATCTACCTGTAAGGTTGCTGGAGTTCATCCCAACACCTACACAGATGTTACCACCTTCAGAAATGCTTTGGGACTACTCGCTTGATCACATTCAAACTGTTGAGATATTCCATACCAGGTTACATCACTCTCTCCTGCATGCTTACTGTTTTATGCTGCACAGAGATACTGTATCTGCAAAGTTTACAAAGTTACAGAAAAATTCCAAAAAAAGTCTCCTGCAGGTTTAAGTCCTACCCCCTACAGTTTCATTGGTGAAACACTACAAAGAAACACCTCCAGCTACTGAGAAAGTATGACTGAAAACTGTGATTTACACATCTCACTTTGAAAGTTGTTGTCAGTATAGGTTTGAAGATCAATCAAGAAAACTCCTTCTCCACTGAAACATTCTAACAGCCCCAAGACCAAATGAACAAATAAAAAAACTATGAGGATAATCTACACTAAAAAAAGTAAGAAATATTTTAAAGATATATTTTAGAGGGGTGCAATGAGACACCCATCTTTCTGTGAATTAGGGTCACTTTAACCTTGAAGTTTTAGCTATTTTGGCACAGGGGTTTTTCATTCAAATATGCAGTATAAAAAGGCAAGATATGAAAGCTATGAAAAGATACAAAAAAAATTTGATTTTTTGCTGCTGAAAAAGCAAGTATGGAACTGATGAAAAGTTCAGTTGTACTAAAGAATAGTCCTGCACCAGCCTAGAGAGAAAAAAATTATGTACAAAATGTAATACTCTAACAGAAATCGTTGGTTTCAGTATTATTAACAAATTCAGCAGAATTTAAAGGATTGCAAAAGCATGTTCCTTCTGATTCTTTGCCTAGATTCACTGTCTTTTTTGGTGTAATTGTTCTTTTAGCACAATTCTGTTCAGCTTTAGAGATGCCTTCAGAGCTCCATAGACAGCTGGGTAACTGACTATTGCATGAATTTTCCTTTTTCTTACTCCCTGGGAAGCCTTTGGGCAGGAAGTCAGAAACATTCTGAAGTATTCACAAGGGAGAATAATTTTAAGGCAGGGAGACATGAAACCCTGGAAAGAAATATAATGGAATATTTCTCTATATAATGTTGTGTCTGGAGGAAAAAGCTCTGTCGCAACAGGAACAGAATGAAATTAGGCAGTACAAAGTCAAAGAAACCAGTCTTAAAGATTCCTGCTAGGACCTATGGAAAATCTTGCCAAAACAACTGGGGATGGCCAAAAGGACAACCACAGGCCTGGCCTGGGATGCTGAAGCCCTGGCTCTGAAGCACTGAAGCTGAACTGAGACAATCTATGCCACTGCTGCCAGATGGCTGTTCAAGCTCATCTTAAAAACCCTAGTTACGTACCACAGTGCTATTTCCTAAAAAAAGAGCAGTATTTTCCTAACATATGCTCATTTATTTTGGGGGTACTTTCCCAAGTGATGAAAGGCAATCCCCACTCTCAATGTACAACATACCGAATTTTGCAGACTTTTCTAAAATAAACTAAGTCAATTCCTTCAAGTCTTCCTTAAAAGTGGAATGTTAGCTTTACCTTTTATGTTGCTTTCCTCTAGACTTTACAGTTTATCATCACCATCTCCAGGACAGCACCATAGAGTTAAAAAGTTACTCCAGCTGAGAACTGAGTACAGAGGAAGAATCCTGTTTCATGTTTTACTCTATTTTTGACAAGTTCCTCCATCTTGTAATGACATTTCTGTCTTTTCACAATATTACAAACGACATTATTTCTACAGGACCTACCTTACCTCCAAAGATACCTTTTAATTTGTCAAGCATGTGGTAACTACATTTTATAGTACCTTTTTAATCCTTTTGAGAACTAAAAAGCTAAGAAACATATCTTTGCCCTACTTCTCTAAAATGCAATTCTCACAGGGAATAATGTATAAAGTTTTATCAAAATCAGAATCTTAGGTATCAGTTGAATCTCCTCAGCTACTACACCAGTTAATATGATATACTTATTAAAAAGCAGTGGTGATTTTTTTTCCTCCATTAGGTCACCACCTCTAACTATCTATAATTTAATCACACAGTATTTTCCCCAGGCCTTCTACAGAGTTAAAATTGAACTGAAGAATACTAAACTGCCTGACATTCCCTAATTCTGGAAGAAAAGTAGCAAGCCTCAAATAATTACATAAACAAAAGCACTGTAAGCTAAAACTATATCCAACCTTTAACATCTAAGCAAGGTGCTATTAAACTGAAGAATATTGTCAGAGCACTCATACATGAAAAATCCGAAAACAAAACAAATTTGGTGTAAGCATGAAAGCAGCACAGTTCTGGACAGCCTCTCAGGTGCATTCATGCAAGCAGGATACCTAGCAAGCTGTAACACTGTGCTTGATCACTTCAGGAAAGGTGTTGTAGGCAAAGTTTGTGTGCAACAGCAGGGAGCAGAGCTGCTGATGTAAATGATTTCATGTAGCTGTGGTATTATCACACTGTTTTGTTGGTTTGTTTGGCTTAACTGTTTTCATTTCTTACAAATGCCTTCATCAGTATTTCAAGAAAAGATACTTCATTAGTAACTTCCATGAAAGGCCTTACTCTAGAACATCTGTAATGTCCCTTTAACGGCCTTAAACTTTTTTTTAACTCTAACAAGTCTCAATGTCCTTCTTTGGTCCACTCCATTTTTAACAAGGCATGCTGCCGAATATTTGAGGAAGATGACACTGATTTCTCTAGTAGCTTTCTAAAAGTGTTGGAATTATCCTTTGCTTATTCTTTATCCACCTTGAAAACCACCTTGCAAAACAACTGCACAGATGGAAAAGGAGACATGAGTTGCAGAAACAGAAACCACACTGGCCTTTGTGCTGCTTTTGTCTTCCTTCCTGAGTTTTTATCCGTAAGTGCATCCGAGATTTTTTTCATTTTCCCCCTAATGAATACACTTAGGACAGAGAAGTGCAACCTAACGTGCACTATCTACAGAGGTAATGTCGTAAGAGAGTCTTATAATTTTGTTTCAGTCCTCTGACATTATTGATCTTTCCTAAGCTCAACTACTCTAAAAAAGTTATGCCTCACCATTTTTAGCACAGCTAGTACCCATAACCCATCAACTCAAAATCTTTCCACTTATTTAGATGTACAAATTATCAGACCAACAGTGCCACTGCAGTTTAAAGTCCAATCAAAAGCTAAAGAGAGTAAGACGAGAAACGCAAGTGGTGTTTCACAAGAAAAAAACCAAAGCAACAAAACCAAGCCACCAGCAAAATGCGTTTTCCTCAGTTCCCAGTAAGGAATATCTTCAGGATATGTGTTATAACCGTGTCCCCGAGCTCGGGAGGC
Organism: Parus major; assembly: GCF_001522545.3. Taxonomy (NCBI): domain Eukaryota; kingdom Metazoa; phylum Chordata; class Aves; order Passeriformes; family Paridae; genus Parus; species Parus major. The sequence continues at coordinate 27,817,247 of NC_031774.1, read as the reverse complement.
CTCCGTGCAGCGCGGCCCCTCAGAGCGGCCGCCGCGCAGGGCCCGGCGGAGCGCCCAGCCGCGGACACGCCTCCGCCCCGTCCCCGCCCGCCGAGCTCCGCCCGCCGCCGCCCCGCCAGCGCCGGCGGCCTCCCCGCGCTGTGCCGCCCCCACACCGCTCACCAGCAGGGGCACCCCGAAGGTCATCGTGCGGCTCCTCCACAGCTTCCGCAGCTTCTCCATCCCCCGCTCCCGCCCCACGGGCCCGGCGCCGCCCTCCCGCCTCCGGCCCGGCCCCGGCGCTTCCGGCGGGACGCGGCCCCGCGCCTCTTCACGCTGGTTCCGCTGGGCCTGGGCCGCGCCTCAGCCCCTTCCCTCCACACACCCCCTCACGCTTTCCTTCGCAGCTCCTTGATGAACGCAGTTGAGCAGGCCTCGTCACGAGCTGCATCTCTTCCTTCTGTAGCCTGCTTCCCTAAGGAGAGAAGATTGCCGACCGCGATCATCTGTTTTTCTGCATTGTTATCCCTTGTCCCAATCAAAATGAACCAAAAAACGCCTTTTCAAAACAAAGTTTGTTACAACGGTGCTAGTGAAAATGGTGCTAGCCTTACTGTGATATTTAGAGGCAATAGACCTTCATACCTGCTAGGAGTTAAATGTGCTGTGCCGCCAGCCCAGCAGGTCTCAGCTGCAGCCTCTCTCACGGTGTTGGAGTGCTGAGCTGTCACCGACACGAACACCCCTTCTCCAGGCACAGGCTGCAATATTTTCATATGTTACGGTAGCCAGAGGTTCCGCCCTGACCTGGCAGTCTCTGGAAATCGCAGAGTGCGGACAGAACGTCAGGTCTTCTTTTACATACTTCTGAATTGCTACACAGCCTTTTCACATTGCACGTCATTGCTGATGGCATGCAGGGCAGGGACAAATTGGAACAAGGTGCCTGCTGCCTCAAAGAGTAATTTAAAAACGTTTGAAAATTGAACATTTATGATTCCTTCCTTTGGTCTTTTCCATTAATTAAGGAAGTGGTGGAGGTACTTAATAAAGTTTTCTGACCATGTTAATAAGATAGCACATATATATATATAAACTAAAATGAGAATAAAACCAAACACATATAGTAAGATAAGCTAATATTATTGCAATCCCATATCCACTAACTTGTTCTGAGAGCCCTACCAGTCTAGTGAGAAAAAAACAGAACTGAAGAATAAAAAAATAACATAGCAGGAAATTACTATTTCTTGAGTACCTCATTAACACAAAGGCAACATGAGCATAAATTCCAGAGATGCAAGCTGTCAGCTGGGAGCAGTGAGAGCAAGAGAACAGGTCTGTGTGTGTCCATCCCTGTGCTGTGCTGAGCCTGGGATGAGCTCATCACAGAGCACAGGCTCAGTGCTGGGAAACCAACACACCCAGGGCCTCTGAAACCACAACTGTCCCTTCTGAAGAGTTTGAGAAAAATAGGCTTCAAATCAGACTTGTGAAGAGGAAGGCAACTGACCAAAAAGAAATCAGAAAGAATAATGTCATGAAATTAAGGAAGTTGTGATCATAGATAAAGACATGCTGAGAAAAGAGGTTATTACTTACTTCACTCCTCTTATGCCTTCCCTAGAAAGTTTATTTTGTACCTCTAATATTCCAGTGTTAGGCTAACCTCACGTGCAGTGAGGTTACTTACTTACCTAGTAAGTCTTACTCTCCCACCTGAATACTATAGGTCACTGCTAGAGACACAACCCACAGCTGCTGATGCCCATGTGCAGAATCAGTGCCCTCTCATCCCAGCTTTTAAAAGGACACCAAAAATCCTGGCTGTAAGAAGAAGGGTGAAGAGTTTCTTCCACTGCTATGGGGTGCTCTTGTTAAGATTCATACAGTGTTCTTCTGTTTTCATTGATAACTGCTGATGGTATTTAAAATTTTCCACGTGGTGTTATGCAGAGAAAGCAGCAAGAGAAAGTAAATGTGTAACTAAATACAAATATGATATAATCATGTAATAACAACAACAATTTTGTAATAATTGGAAGGATAATAAAAATGCCTAAGACAAATATGCTGTGCGAGAGATGAACAGTAAATTAGGATTTTAAAATGTCTTAGCGTTTAATAATCTAAAATGCTGTTAAATTACAGAGTTAAAGCCATTATCAATAAATATTTTATTTCCACAGTGTCACTTTGTTCGTTTCATTATTGGTTGATCAGTCACCTTGAACAGAGAGGGGTAGGGAGAAACCATTTTGAAGACTGGAATATATTCTGGGTTTGATTTACAGAAGTTTGATGCCTCCTTGATGTGACCCCTACTGGCATCAACAGATAGACAAACATAAAAATGTGTTAAAAAACATCTGGGGGTTTTATGACATTCACAGCTTGCCCCAAATGTTGTTCCCAATACTTCAAACACATATTTATGTTCCCAAGTAGGCTAAATGTGGCTTTCTTGTCCAGGTTACCATACAACCAGTTAAGCACTTTTTACCTTGTGAAGTACTGTGAGAGGGTATTCTGTGTGAAATGTGCCTCTGGAGCCCATCTCCTAGATGCATACATGATGCTTCATCTGAAGGTCAGGTGCAGAGTGGAAACACAAGGGTGATGGCCAGCTGGCTTTTGTCACAACAAAGGGAACGAGGTGTTTCTGAGTGCAGTTTCCCTGGCCTAGACAAATGCTCTGGGAAAGCCTCTTCTCACTTTCCCCCTGAGAAGGACCTTTAAAATCTGTTGCATATAATGTGCTGCTGGCTGTTGGCAGAAACCCTGGGAACTTCAGACAAATGAAGCTTGCAATGCTGCAATGGTTTAGGCTGCAATGACCACAACTGCAGGGGAATGCAGAGTGGAACAGTACATTGTGCAATATGGTTTCTGGATAGTGGCATGGAGGTCATGACAGAAATCTTATTAAACACCCCTGGACAAGCCATACTAATGAAGATTGGTATTGGACTGGTTACCAGGAGCTGCAGAATTGCTCACAATGCAGCACTGGCTGTGGGTAGACAAGGTTAATAAGGACCACGACTTCAGTTCAGTGTAGAACTTGCAGCAGTTTGTACAGAGGACGAAAATGAGAGGCATGTTGTAGAGGTTTTGTTGCCTAAACACGCATCACTTCAGGAGGCAGTGGAACGAAGCCATCCTGTGAGTTACATTTCTATCCAGTAGATCTCTCCAGAGCCTCCTGCTTCAATAAGGGCATGCACATGTAACAAACCATTAAACACTGTCTGTGCAGACATGATGTACATCATAGCCAAGACCTTCAGCCCTAAAAGCACACACTCCTGTATACCTGAGCTAAAGAAACAGCTGGTTGGACTTAGCATGTGTTGGCAACCAAAAAAGGAAACAACCACCATCTTAAGGGCTTGTAGTTCTCTCTGGGTGCAGGGTGGAAGCCCTGACTTGGTAGTAGCTGTTGAAAACACCATTTCTAAAGAGAACACCATTTCTAGAATGGCAACTCCCTTCAACACACTGCCTGTTCCTTTTTCATCCTCCTTTGTGTAGCCAAGAGAAGTTGCAAGGGAGAGAGGGGGCCTGGATTTCCCCTTTGATTCCTTCCCATACTTTTTGACTAGACTTCCTAGTGAGGTAATTGAGTGGAAGAGTTAGAGTACTTGTCCTTTCCTGATTCTGTGCTTTCTCATCAGCTGTCAGAATTAGCATAAGTACATCCAAGGACCAGATTCTTGTCAGGAGCCAGCTTGGAGAGGCCAGTGAGCCAGCTGTGCCCATTTTTCATTCCACTGAAATAGTGCACACAGCGGAAGGCACCATGGTGGCCCATGCATTGAAATGGTCATCTGTGCTTTCCAGATGTGGCCCTAAGTTTCCCCCTCCACCTCCAAAAAGGGAGGAGAAAGGAACAGGTTGACATTCTTTGGGTTCACCATTTGTTTTTTACCTTCTTGGGTTGGCTCAAGAATAGGCCAGGGAAGGATGGCTCTGAAGCCATGTTTTATGTCTGTTAGTGCAGGAGGAAAATCTGAAGGAAATACTGACCTTCCAAATAGATTCACTCTTCTCTTCCTTGTGCTCAGGAAGGCCATTTCCCTAAATACAGCCAGCAAATGTCAGCTAGGAGAGAGATTCCCCAGGGAATCTGAGAGGAAAAAGGAAACCAGGAACATTGCCTAGGATTAGGAAAACTGAGAGGGGTCTGTGCCAAAAAGCACCAATATGGTCAAGTCATGTCTACATCTACTTAGTAGCTGCCTCTAATCACCACAGCCCCGTGCTCTTTTTGACCCCAAAGAAAAGCCACAGTAACACATTCATTTTCTAGGATCTTTGTTATTATTTTCAAGAGCAGGACAGTCATTCAAGCTCTTAAATTTGAGTACTGAAAACAGGTGGTTGTAGAACAGGAGCACCTTTCATTTGTCCTTCACATGAGTTAGAAACCTGACACTTACAAAAGGGATGGATCTGAGTGGACTTTGTTGCTGGTCTAAGAGATGAGAAGGTTGAGTTCTGGCTCTGGTTCCTTCACTGGTTGTGGGCAGGCGATTTGTCATTGGGGAAGGGGAAACCGAGCCAAAATAGACAAGAGACTGCTGGGCTTAAATGGGTAGAGGGAGCGATAAAAAGATAAAACAGTTCCAGAGAAGGAACATCACAGTATGTGCACTCTGCCCATATGCATGCTCTCATGCTGAGAGAGTCAGCAGTTCTCTGTAGATCAAGGATCATGGAGGCCCCTGGAGGAGAATACAGTTTAGTTACCACAATCCTCAGTTCCGTGTTGTGGTTCACAGTCATTTTGCCAAGCAGCTGTAGTGGCAGTCCTTGATAAAGGGACTGAAGCAGAAAGGGTCTTCCCTCCCCTCTGTTGTCTGCTGAAGAAAGAAACTAATGTATGCGAAAGGGTGTGATAAATAAATAGAACAGGAGAGCAGGGATGTTATTTGGGAGCAAACTGAGCAGTTTAGACCCGTGTATGTCTACAGGTTCGTGATGTGCCTGAGGCTGAGGGGGCTGCAGAGGTGGAGGGGGACTCCTCATCTGTTGTGTCCCCTTGTTCCTCCTTGTGGAGGCCAAGGCTGATGTGGCTCTGCAGGGCTGCTGGGGTCAGCCATTCCTTGGGGAGACAGCTCTGGAGGAAGGGGATGCATGAGCTGAAGTAGGCCAGGCGGTTCACCCAGCGGGGGATCTCCTTCCCACATAATATCTGTGGAGTAAACCAAAAAGGAGCATGGTTAGTACCAAAACAAGTGTAGAGGCAATGTCATCCCCATCCACACCACCACCTTAACAGGGTGAATTCCCTGTTGCTCAGAACAGAAAGGAGCATTTCCTGCAGTCAGGAACAGCTGTAACTGTCCACACAACTGCCCAACATGCGCAGGGACCCCTGCCAGCCGTAGGTCTTGTCAGCATCATTACAGAGACCAGGAAAAACAGTTCATGGCCCTCAGTGGCTTTGGTGACTCTGTTCTCCAGGCAGTCCATGGGTAAAAGAACAGGCCTGCTGGGGCTTCACAACCAAGACAATGATATTCCTTTAGCAAGTAGTTCAAAAAGTCTGGAAAAATATTTAAGCTGTTGCTGGTCAGACCTTGAGGAGTCCTGAAGCAAAGTATGTCTAGGTAGATGGAGGTGCCTGAGAAGCTGCTCTTGTTGCTTCCTGTTCTTCCTTGGGCTGACACAGTGGTTCAGTCAGCTTATAGTATCTGGGGGTTCTTTTCCTATCCTACCATACCACCCTCTAATTTCTCCTCATATGGTATTTCCTAATATGCGGAAAAAAAGCAACAAAAAAAAAAATCCCCAGCCTAGGTTGTAAGTATCTCTGTTCCATCATAGATGCTCCTGGCACTGATTTGGATTACACTCTGCCAGCAGAAATACTGTTTTCCAAGGTCATATCAAATTCAGCACGATGAAACAACTTACTCCATACTGCAGACCGTTTCTCCTGTAGCATTTAACCACACAGACGTACAGGTGCCAGATTTTAAAAGCTGTATCTGGCTTAGACCACATAAAGAATGTTTCCCTTTACATTTTATTATATCCCTTACCAGGCACAGGGAACTGACCAGCAGGCATGCCTCAAGAGCCCGCCTTTAGTAAACTTACTGCCTGTGTATAAGGCCCTATACATAGTCCATACTGGTTCAGGAGTCATGACACCTGAATTCTCCTTCCCTCCCTGTGTTGTTTACCATGGGGCAAGAGACAGAAAGTGGAAACTCCACCCCACAGACCTTGTCCCGCAGTTTACATGAATTAGTGGTTCTGGGGTTGTCCATACTGTACTTTTGCCAATACTAAATTCCTCTGCTCTTCCTCCCACCCTCTTTCTGACTAAAACCACACTTACTGCAAAAACTCAAGGGGTGTTCATCTGGAGGCCACTAAGAAGATGATTTGGTGAGAAGTCTCTTATTGGCAAGGCTTAGAGGTTTCCAGAAGTTTTCAGGGAGAACGGAACATTGTCTAGAGGATGGGCTGTGCTGTGTTACAGATGTTTCAGCTGACGAGCAGCTGGTCCTTCCTGCATATGGCCTGGGCAGAATGCTCCAAGCCCCACTCCAACAGTCACCTTGGGCATAAGGGAATTAGCTTGCTCCAACAGTGTGGCGTTTCCAATGAGGTGTGGAGAAGGCAGCAAACCTGTGACTGTGCTAATTTGGCTACAGAACTCACTTTATTTTGACACACATTGTTTAAAAATCAATGTGTGAAACTGGAGACATTATCATTAGGCATCAGAGAATGAGAAGAGCCATTTAGCTGCTAAAATTACTTGCAGACATAGACTGTTCTTTACCTAATACACTCCAAGGACTTCTATTTCAGTCCTTACCAATGCTGTATTCCACTTAACCTTAGACACAGCTATATGAATCTGTATTTTTGAAATTTTTAATCTGGGGACAAGAACTTTATTACCAATTTTTTATCTCCATCCTGATTTCCATTGCCTGAGCCTGTATGTGGATAATCTCTTCACATATGCTTGAGACTCATTAATAGAAAATTTGCTGATACATTTGATTTTCTCAACAGATGTATCAGACAATTTTCACAAGAATATTGTTGAAGTTTAAGATTTATTTTATGTGTTCTACTCAAACATTTTGACCTACACTGTACTACTTTCACCTGAGCCAAAGCCACAAATTGCACTACAATTTCCCACAGATTTTGTAGCATTCCTCTTTCTTCCTCTTTAGGAACTTAGGAAACACATATTGCCATAGAAATTTACTCAGTTTAGGCTCCTTGTAATGTATGTATGGATGTAAGTTTAGTTCTCAAGCAGTTCAAAGTTTTAATAAATACTTCCTCCCAGATACTAATAGATAGAGCAACTAAACCAGGGTATGATTCTTTGGAAAATTAGCTGAAACAACAGAACAGTATAAGGTAAGATACCCTGAAATGGAAATACTCTTTTTAAGAGTTGGATGTATTTTCTAAGCAGATCCCCTGGCAACTGAAATAGCACTTCTCAATGTGGAAGCAATGCTGAGATGTTTGCTTTTTTTTATAGGAGCTTCTTCACCCAGAATGAATCAATAAGGCAAGGAAGAGCCAGAAAAAGAATGAAGATGTGTGGGCATCGGGCCACCAAGCAACAAAGGGCAGTTTGTGAAGATCAAGGATAATGATGAAATCGAAGTGGTTTCCCTTACCTCAGTCTTGCTTCTCATGTCACCTCTTGTCAGTGTAGCCTCATTACTATTCCACAGCAGAACACAATGTTCAACAGGAGCAAAAGGACAATGGCAGGGAATGCTACCAACACTACAGTCTGCTTCTCTGTTTTTCACTCCTTGCCATAAAACATATTGTGCTGGCGCATCCAGCAGTGCTTAGCTAATGGAGAAACATCAAATGAACCTGGCTGCCATGGGATTAAGCCAATTGAGTTTAAATAAAACAGCACAAGCAAGATGAAGTGGGTGTTTTCCAACTGCATATGAAGACACAGAAAAATCTACCTACTGCAGCTCTTCTGAGAAATTTTCCACTAAAAACCACTCACTGGAATGATAAATTCACTGAATGCTGTTACCACCCATTGTTTTCCATCAGCAGAATCCTTTTTCACATGTTTTTAGAGTTCAAGATTTCACATGGGTTTTTTTCTTCTTTGTCAAAGAAGTGGGGTTTTCTCTGTTGAAGGGGATGAACTTCTCTGTGCCAAGCCATGTACTAACTCTGAGAGGAGATGTAAATAAATAATGAACTGTTACAGGTCAGAAATTGCAGCAAGCACAACTTCTGACTGCCTGAGACCAGTTCTCGTTTCAGGCACTTGGGCGAAGGCTGCACATTCTTGCAGCTTCCAGGGAGCAGCGCCCGCTGACAGAAAGTCAAGTCTCCCATAGCTGCAGCTTCTTCTGGGGATTCTGTGTAAGAGCTGAGAGTGACACAGCTGGCACCTGCAGAGGCAAATGGAAACAGCCAGATGGGCAGGAGAAATGGGACCTGACAGTTTGGGTGCTTTTTCCAGGCTACTATCAAATCCACACCAGGATTTCAACTCATCAAGAAACAACTAATTTGGGATATGAAAATATCCTCCAAATATCTTAAGCTGTATCATTTTACACTAAACAGTCACCAGTTAAAATGTACAAACTGCCCTGCACCCTCTCCCCTCCCTAAGTGTCCTAGGAGCTACCTGTCCCAGCTGGGCAAGGCTTTAACACCTCCCTGTAAGGCTTTGAGGTGGGCAGGGGAGCAGCCTAGCAGCTGGGCAACATGGGTTGAAATGCCATCCAACAATGGAAGATGCTGAGTCTCCTGCATTCTAGAAGACAATGTTATCAATGTGCTGCATGTTGAGAGGGCTTTGATTCTACGGGCGTATGCTAGACATTATCTGAGATAGTCTAACAGCCTGAGCCCCTTTCAAAATATATAGAAGAGCTGATCAGTTTTAGATCCTAAGAGAAAGTTATCAAATGTAATAGGTTCTGTGCTGTGCTGGATGATGCAACTGGTGCAATTCAAGCCATGCATAGAAGTATAACTCAAGGAATCAATATCCTCAAGTGAGGATATTTTCTGTAAGGGAGCCCTCTCAGTGGCACCATGTAGTGCTCCAATCCATGAAAATAAAGATGAACAGAGGCAACATAACATCCCTCAAACAATTCAAGCTAATTACTTCAATTCTTGTTTTCAAACAGAGGCTTGGAGAGTTCAGAGCTAAATGTCTGCTGAACCACCCGCTGCCTCTTCCACTTAGCAGCCTTGCTAGAGATGAGGTGGCATCCACATGGGACATGTATCCATGTGAGCTACCATACAGAATTCCCCTTGGTGTCTTTTAGAGAATGCTGAGGGGTTTTATTGGCACCTGAGGAGTCTTACACACACCTCAGAGCAACTTAAGAGCAAAGACTTTAGAACTCCAGGGGAATCACTGCAGTATTTTCATAAAGTGGCTCCAACAAAGCTTATACAATACAACATAGATTATCCTCATCAGAATTTCAGAATAAGGTCATTAGATACAAACCAGCACATCTGCCCAGGCAAGGCCTGCAGGCCATGCTAGAACACTAAAACTCATATGTAGAAAGAGAAAATGGCAATTCAGTCTATGTAGTTCTTTGACAAATCCAGAATAAACCAATAACCCAATGCACAGGGACAACTTTTTTGCCACGTCACAAAAACTAACCTGGCAGCATAACTACCCAGTGCTGGCAGAGCTAAGGGAGTATGAGTGCATCAACAAGGAACATATCTATAGTTCTGCACCCCTGTCAGCTGCTGCACATAGTCTGTACACTAAAAAGAACATTTCTGAGAGAAAACAGACATAACCACCTTCACAACACACCTGAAGGTACAGTCTCACCTTGGTGGAGTTGGCATGCTAGGATCAATTGCTTGAAACAGATTTATAGTATACTTACTGTGTAAAAATTACTACTCTGGGGAATTCAAGTAGCCTGTGGTAATCAACAGAATGGATGAAGTGCCACTGGGCTGTGAAGCTGCCTGCAGCACACGTTCAGCAGAGCCAGGAATGGCCCGTGACTTACAGAGGAAAGGGTATAGCTGAGAAACTGTTGATGAGGATAAATGAGCTCAGTAATGAAGCTGTGTTCTGGGAAGTAACAACCTGAGTCAAAAGCAGGAAGGTAGCAGCCAAGTCAAAGGAATTTTAAATGATTTTAAGCAACTGCCTGAAATGGCCCCATTCTTCTATTCAATCCTTTTTTTGTTCTGCAATGGGCAGGGCACTGCAACTCCTACAGGTCTTCTCCAGGACCATAGGTATTGTCAAGTAGAGGTAGCATCTGCACCATCTGAGACTAGACAGGAGTGAGGAAAAAAGGAAAGCATTGAAAGGACGGTCTTGCTCCCCTTGTGAAGCTAGTTGGAAGTATGTCAGTCACCCCTGTGGATGTGTGGTAGAAGGGCAGAGTTGCCTTTCTGCAGCAGCCTGCATGCACAATGATGGGGCAGGTAGCTCTGGGTGAAATGAGACAGCTGGCTCACAGCACCTCAGCACTCATAGCACTGCTTCAGCTTCACTGGCCAGGCCACCAGGTGGCTGCAATTGTGACATCTTGTTGAACCACATTCAGAGCTGAATTCTGAGTGGCATCACTGATTAGTCATGTACCAACATTGGAGCATGGCAGTGCCCTCTTGAGCATGAAGGTCTTTGTAATGAGCACTTGTAAGTACAGCCAACAGCTGCAGGGTGATACAGTAGGTAGCAAGTGGCCTCATAACAGATGACCATTTGGGGAAAACTGAGTATAATTGAGTCTGGGCTTGTTAATGGCATTTAAAATAAAGAATCTCCCACCAAAATGAATGAACAACTGCAATTCATCCCTATTATCATGATGGCATGAAGAGGAATTGCTTTCTCCTAGCAGATGCTGTTTCAAGACCAGTGGCTGAGAACAGCTGTTGCTTAACAAGGTTGTACTTTCAAGTGTTGTGGACATGCTGAGTGTGACCAGGCCAACCCATCTGCATAAAGGGACAGGCATTAAGAGTCTATTTTTCCTGCATAGCTAACCAGAAAAATCTTGTGTTTCAGTCTCAAGCTTTGTTTCCTAACATTAGTGAGAAGCAGGTTGCTGCAGATGGAGAAACAATGAGAAGGGAGAATCTCAGGAACTCAGAAAAATGGAAGAAGATCTTCTGTATGACAGTGTTGGCAGGACTCCTAAACAAAAGGTTCCAGTCTCAAAAGCCTTTCAATGTATTCAAACAGTTCATTACACTCCTCACACTTTTCACTGATCATCAGGCAGTGGTGAACAGGAGAGGGCTGTTTGTTGCCATCTTCATTTGTTGAAAGGAAGCACTGTTCTCAGGCATATGCACACACACAGACTCAAAAGCTCCATGAGGGTGTGAATAGGAATGAACTCCCCAGAGTGTGGGAACTAACTTAGCTGCAAGGTATTATGCTCATTTATAACAGATAAGGAAGTAGGGGTTTCAGTTTGGTAAGACAGATGCAAAAGGCAGATAAATTAAAACAGGAGGATAAACCCACCACTTTTACACCAGCCCCAGAGAGCTCAAGATATTTTTCTTTTGTTAAATGTCCTCTTAAAATATCTTCACTTTTAAACTTTTTTTTCTATATGGATCACATTATAGAAAAATCCTAAAATAGCTGCAGAGGTATATATTTTGACAAAATCAGACCTTTTTCAAAAAACTGAAATTATGTGCTAAAATCTTGCCATTTAGGGGGGTTGCTTTCTGTTTCAAATTACCTGCCAACTCATATTATTCTCCGGCACAAATAGCTACATAGGAAAAGAAGATGGACTGAGAGCTGAAAAGTGCATATAAAAAGTTAAACAAGTAATAATTTCTGTTGGGCTGTTCAGGATAGCAAGGCTAGAAAGGTTAACAGTGGGGGGGAAAATATTTTTATAGAAGCTGTCATTCTAAGGAATTCCCAAAGACTTCATAAATTTCAGCTTATACATAACCTACACCTAGAAATGTTATTTTACTGCTGCAGAGACACCACATCAGGGATGCTATACAGCAATTTATTAATTGCATGCAGTAAAATTGTGCATGCATACAGAGAGAAGCAAGATGAAAAATTACATCCATCTGAAACCATGAGAATAAATTTATGGGTGCAGGGCATCTTTACAAATAAGCTTCTTTTAAACATATGTGGCAGCTAAAAACCAGAAAACAAACACAGCCTGTTCTCCATGGAGCTAACAACATTCGAAGGCTGCTGCAATGAAGCAAGTCATTCCATCATCTTCTCTGAGGACTGGCTCAGGCACCAGGAAATAAAGCTTTCCTAATGTTCTTTCATGTCCTGTGGCTGTTTATTTGTTTGGTTTTTGATTTTCGTCTGTCTTTTATGTCTGTTGGGAGCATTGTCTCCCCTGCCATTAACAGAATTGCACACAGGTTTTCACTCAACAAAACACCTACCTGCTCTGCAACAGAGGCAACTGAAAAGCAATTGTTGACTAAAGAAGATGTAAGCATTATTTGTCTACTTAGGATTTGCTAAAGATTGGTTTATAAAAGCTTGTGGTGCTTTTGACTGTGACTCAAATGCCACCTGAACCTCCTTTCTCTAGTCTTTAATCCTTTCTCTGTGATAGCTTTCAGGCTAAGGAGAGCTTCCTAGATTTTAATGACTTGATGATATGAAGTCACATGTGCCTGGGGACGGACCTGAAAAGCTTTAGTCTTGAATTATTCACTGATGATTAAAAAACTACCCTCATTTGATCCTTGATTCAGCAAACCTGCCTTATTTTAGAGAATTTGCAGAAAGTCAAGCTTCTCTGAAGAAAGCAGGATTCTGATGTAGGTTTGTTACATGCTGTCAGTTTTTCTGTGGCTGAAGAAGGATGGGTGAATATTCTGAGAGAAAATAAAAGGTACTGACTACCATCTCCTTATCAGTTCAGCACAGCTCCACACTCCCCACAAGGAAAATCCAATCCCTCTGTTCTATCAAAACTCCATCCAGATTGTCAAGGGACAACTGGGACAGCCACACTGTCAGGGAAGTATACACCAGATATAGCTGTACAGCCAAACCCAGAGATGTCTTCTGCTGCACTGCAGTCACAAGAGATACGTATTTCCTCCTATCACATCGATATGCAATGACAATGTCTCCCTCTGCTATTAGCATCAGGACAGATCTCTACCAATAGTACAAATGAAGGGGTAAAGAAGCCCTAGCACCCATCCTAGACCCAGTGATCCACCTGCAAGCAAACTTGATTGCACCAGGATCATCCTCTGCCTTTCAAGGAGATTCAGGTGTGTGGCTCTACCAAGCATTTCCATCTGGCATGCAGGTTTAATATCATCCCTGTGGTGTCAGCATCAATCATGGGTATGCTAGAGGCATTGTAGTGCTGCAGCTCTAGGACTCTAGCTGCAAACTATTTCATTGGGACAGGGTTCATAATTCCTGCCTTTTAGGATCCAGCCTCATCTAGGATGCTAAAGAATTTTCCAAGGCTGATCTCGGCCACCTCAAATGCTTAGAAGATTCTCTTTCCCTCCTTTGTAAACAAGGAATAGGCCCAGCTCACTTTGTTAACCTCCAGATGTATTTTCCAAGGCCACTTCAGACCAAGGACAAGATCACCAGTTCTCAAAAATAATTTTCTCTTTCCAGAAACTTCTGAAAATTCTACAACTTCAAAATGAGCTTCTAAAACAAGGGCAAAAATTCCAATTTATATCTCTCTCTTCTCCTGCTGAAATGTGTTATCTCTTGTTTATGTAAATAATTAAGATAGGACAGTTCCCACAGGAGAGGCTGAGGGATTTCCTGCTTTAGAACATCTGGTGGCTGATATTCAGGAGAACTTTTCCTGAAATACAGGAAAAAAAGGTAAATAAATCCTTAGTCCAACTTGCTCTCCTGCACCTCAGCAATCTTCTCTCTTTCTATTACTTGTGATGAGTATGTCTCATCAGCTAGAAGTTCTGTTTGAATCCACAAAACATCTAGCAATAGTTTTATTAAAACTATCATATCCTTCTCTGCTTTTGAATACCTGTTTTACTCCAAAAATCCTAGTTAAACTCTTACAATTAGTTCAAATTTTTAACCATTTGCCCAGATGGCATCTTTGAGCCCTGTCCTTTAGATCCAATCATTTGGATCAAGAAATGCTGAACAATAAGGAAACATTTACTCTTTAAAGCAGTAAAGGGGTAAAAAGGATCTATAATGAGACTCCAATCTGTTTTCCCAAAGAGTTTCTAATTCTTGACATCCAAATGACCTGAAAAGGCCTTCTGAAGAATGAACAAATATGGGCACTAACTTCACAGTTGGGTCTGATCTTTCTTAATAGGTTTCTCGGGGTATAAGAGAAAGACAAGATAATTTGGGAGGCAAATAGGGAATTTTGACTGTGCTTCATCACCCCTCAGTGATGCAGTGAGATTCTGATTTCATAAACTCTGAGGGAATTCATACCAGACCATTCAGGTGTTTCTCAGGGTATACAGAGGATTTTGATCTTTTCCAGTACCTGAGATAAATTAGTCATTCAAATCAAAAAGGTATCATTCCTATTTAAAGAAGATGAAGGAAAGATGTGATACAAGAATAAAATCTTTTGCAACTGTCATCCTCAGGTAAAGCTCCAGCATCAACAATTTCTCAGGCAAATCAAACCATTGCCTCTCAATTCATTTCTTAATTATAATAAGCATCAACTTCATATGTAATCAAAAGGCCCCATAAGACCCACTGACTTCATTGCTTTCCCATCACTGGTAAGGCTTTTGGGGGCTAAAAGGGGCTGCCTTCCCTGATGCTCAGAAGCCACACTTCTTTGATAATGATGTGCTGTATATCCTATAGCAAGGTGCTGGAGGGATTCCTTAAATAGGGGTAGTTGCTTGGCATAATCACATTCATGCAAGGAGAAGGAGTGGTTTCCTTGAGTCATTTCACTTATCTTCCAGTTATGGTGCTGATTCAGAGGTGTTTTTCTCCCTTCCCATGGCCGTTTGTCCTTTTCTGAGATGTGTTGTAGCAACTGTTGTCACTATGGTAAGAACACAGCTCCACAGCTTATTTAGAAAACTTCAGAAGCATAGAAAAATGCTGGTGAGAAGTCAAATGAGTTGTCTTCTGTTTGTGAATGGGCTAAGAAGCAGATTTTACAGAGTCCTTAGGATCCAATGACGTGTGTGATACTTACACTCAGCACTAAGGAATATCACCAGACTGGGGAAGAACCTCAAAGTAAACCTTCATCCTCCCTCTGATCTTCTAGTTGCTGCTGTCTCCTGTGCAGAAGTTGTCCTCAGGTACTGTACATTCAGCATATGCCCACCCATCCATAGGGCTCATATTCTTATATGCCCAAACTTGAACCCTGTCAGTCAACCTTTCACCTTTACGTGCGTTTGGAAGTACAAGCTGTGCCAAGTATGGCTTTTTCTCACCCCAGGATGTGCCTTCCACAAGTCCAAAGGCTTGCAGGGAAATCATGAGTCATGCTCTTGCACTGAAAAGAGCCTTCTGACAGAAATTCCACAATTCCCTGTGTCTGCATGCTCCTACCCTTACTTATACCCAAAGAACAGACTTGGTGACAAAGTGCAAGTCTTTTTTGGCACCTCACATCATCATTTCTCGTGGCCCACTGCTGCAGTGACCAGTGCTTCTCCAAAGCAGTGGCAAGGATAGGACCTAAAACCTTCATGTCCTCGCAAGGGCACTTACAGTGCAGGAAATTCTTTGGCTTTGGCTTTTCCCTGCCTTTATGTCTTCTTTAGAGCAATTTGTAACTTCTGTCCTTTTTCTGTCTCACATCTCCATCTTCTAAAAGAATCAGGAAATTCAACAGTCCACATTATGGAAAGAACTAATTATTTTAGCCTTTTTTTGTTTTGTTTTAAAATGTTTTTTTCTAATGTTCAAAAGCCAGTATGTTTTACCATCTGGCAGAGTTTAATAGCCTTTTTCATCAGCCAGGACAACTCATAAAGAACACAAATATTTTGCAATTACTCGAAGAGCCCTTGGAACGTATTGCTGTAAGTATACATTGGGGACGATTGCAGGGGATTGTTAGGAACAAAATAACTTAAAACAGATGATCAAACAGAAGGGCTTTTTCCAATCTTGATACTGTCCTAACTGAATTCCCCACAGGTGCACAACTTCGTAAGAATGAAGCCTCACTGGAGTACTAAAGCACAGAATGGTACATAAACTCAGAAACTCAGGAAGGGAAGTTTGAGATCTGATGATGATGACTTCACTGATTTTTCTTTGCATAAATTGTAAGCATAAGTCCTCCAGAGGGATTGCCCAACATCTTGGACAGTTTCTTCAGAGAGTATGGTACTACTTGATTTTGGGGAGTGTCAGCGTAAGCAACATGAAAGGACTAAGTTTCTTGTAGGCAAGTTGCTAACCCCATTTGATGGACCTCTTCATTTTTACCCAGAATTTGCTTAACAGGTTTATAAGTACAGGTATCAGGATATCATGTTGCAGAAATCAAGTGGTTGAGCAACCTTGACTAGATTTTGACTGCTTGAATCAAGGTCCTCTCACATTTTCACACTGCCATAGATGGTGAGGGTAAAGGGAGGCTGCAAAGGGGTATCAAGTGGTGCATATAGAGTGACTGATTGGAGCTGGGGGTATACACAGGGAGTGCATCAGATTTCTTTCTTATGATTATACATAAGGAAATTCTGCCTTGCTTTCTGTCAGAACTTCCTTCAAAACTAATTAAAATGCTGTGCAGACACTCATGCTTTCTGGCTGTTCTTCACTTCTTGAATAACCCAAAGTTCCTGATGAAGAAGAATCCACAGGGAGAGACTCCTGATCATGCAGTATGTTCATTTACTGAGAAAGCTGCCATAAAATGGCATTAGAGACAATGAAGCCTAAACTGCTGCAGCTGAAACTGCAGCATTCTTTGTTTTCTTTCCAGAGAAGCTGCTTTGTGAGTAGACCAAGCCATGCCTCTTTGTTCCAATAGCTGCTTGTTAGAAGTCTACAGGGAACTGGCAAAGCAGGGAGAGGCCTAAGTCTTGAGCAAGTTAAATATGCTTGACAGTGTGCAGTAGAGAGTAAGGAAACTTCAGAGCTAAGTGGCAATGAGACAGTAACAAGAAAGCTCCTTGCAGCTTACAAATGATGTGGGCAGGAAGTTCAGAAGAGATGCATGGACTCAGGGAGAGGCTCAATGCCACAGCAGCACACAATGAGGCTGCAATTGTAGTGCAAAAACGAGTTTTTTCAGAGGTAGATAGTAGATCAAAGGCATGCCCAGTGGTTAAAGTACAGCTGAGCTGCCCCTGTTGGACTTCTGTAGTCCAGGGATTTTTCAAAGAGCATGGCCAAAACAGTCACAGGTCCAGACATGCTCCTAACTATCAGCCTGCATGTAACTCTTGAAGACTTACCAGTTATCATGGTGGCACCCAAGGCATCATCATATTAAATGGGAATTTGACAGAAAAAAACATTTCCTAAACAGATGTAGATGGAAGATTTCTGAATGGATATTCTATTTGTTGAGAAAAAACAAGAAAAGGAGAAGAAAACAAAAAAAAAATATGAAAGTAAGATCTGGTTTCAGCAGTCCTGAGGATAAGGAACCTGTCCTACAAGTCCTGGTAAGTGGATATGTGACTGTTGTCCCACAGCATGATCCTGAGGAAGCTGATCTAGGAAGGAAAGCCAATCTTGCACCTCCTTTCCCTTCCCTCTGCAGAACTGTTACCCCAGCCAGAAGCACACATGGCTGCATTCACCCTCAGCATTTACCCTCGGTCTTTATGACCAGATGGCGTTATCCTCCCAGCCCATGGCCCTGCCACAGGGACAACATCTGTATGGATAATAATTAGCAAGCTCACATCCAGCTGAGGAAATCAGGGTACCTGAATACAGCTCCCTAGCACAGGGCCTACAACCAAACCTCAAGGCCTGCCACAAAGGTCTGTCTAAGCACATATTAACTCAGACAGCACCACTTGGCTATAAAACTGTCTCTGGTTTTGCATGCTGAAACAGAACAATACAAGCCAAAAACCAGATAACTAACACTGGCAGATGAGAGAGCTGTCATCAAAAGACTTTCAGAGTCCTTTCTGAAGGAAGTAAATAACCTAGTATGAATGGAGGGGAATACTTCAGCACAGCACAGGGATGTGACCTGCCTGGCATCACCCAGGAGGCTCAGAACAACCATCTCCTTAATTGTGCACAATGGTTTATGCCTTTCAGCAGAAAAGGGCTGTTAGGAGGAGAGCTGGGCATTCCCTCTTTCATGCTAAAAAGCATCCTCCACCCCAAACCCTCCCTGGGGTGAAAGGGCATTGTGGTACCTATAGCATCACTTTTCAGATGGGCCACAGCAACAGAGAGATCAAGAATTTGCACTTTTGTTTTGTTTTGTGGCTGGAATGAAACCCTAGTTCTATTGCTTCATTCTGTTGAGCAAATTTTCTACATCTTCTCTTTCAATTATTTGGATCATTTTTCCAGTTTACTTTCTTTAACTGTCACATAGCATGAGTATGCTATAATAGGTGCTAAATATTTTTGTTGTTGCTATTATTACTCCTTCACAGATGATGAGTCTGAAGAAAAGAGCAATACAAATACTAAAGAGATGCATCTCAGAATTTATTTTTGGGTACAAATATAATTTCTGTTTTCTGGCTATATGGTGACATTTATCTACAGAGGCTTGTGAGCCAGTCATCATGTAGCCAGCATGTTCTGTGCTCTGTGAGGATGCATCTTGTAGCTCTACATGGAAGGGACTGCAGCTTCCCAGTGAGGTGATTTTTGGTTTGTTTAGTTTTAATGGGAACTACAAGAAGAAGAAAAGTAAAAGAATCACTGAGGCTGGGAAGTAAAGAAAGCATTCAGATGTTGAGAATAGAAACTTTCAGTTCTACTTTCAATTCTGTCTCAATAGAGTTCAAGCAGACTTCCTCCAAAACGTCAGAAGTATCCCAAGATAAGAAATGCTACTTCTCACCCAGCTCCAAATTGCCAAAATGACTGTACTTACCAAAATGGATGGAGCTACCTATTGTAAGGCAGACACATATATTCCTCACATTGCTGACTGAGGCCTACTGAAAGGCTGGGACTTTTGCTTAGTGCCATACCACCAGCTATTTTTATAAAAATTTCAGCTCCCATTTTCTCTATCCCTGTGCTAAAGCCCACCCAGGATGTTCTGCTCCTGCTGTCCAGCTCCTCTGGGTTTGATTTGTAATGCATTAGAGAGAGTTGATAAACACAGGCATATGTGAAGAGCAACAGCAACAAAGAATCCTGCTTGCCTATGAAAGGCTTATTTAAACTGACGTAAATCTCGAGAAGATTCTGCTCCTGGGAGTGGAAGTGTCAGAACCAGCCATTCAGGCTTTTGCTTTACAATCTAGACAGGTTACAGGGTGATGAATGAGAGCTCTGAATCCACCAAGAAAGCTCTTGCGGGAAAACTTAACCCTAAACTCCACTCCTATAAAGATGCCCAGTGAAAGCATATTGAAAGCAAAATTTAAAATACACTACTAGATTTTCTATAAGATCTCTTACTTGAGTTGTGTTAGGAAAGCTGGAGAAGGAAGGGGCAGGGAGGGATACACTGTGTAGCAGTAGAATCAAGGAAGAATGGCTTTGAGCTTATAGCTTAGAGACAAGATAGACATTTTACCTTTCAAAGCACAGAGTAAGCAGTGACTTTATTTCACTGCTGCAGGTAAAGGATTTGGTTTATCTTTTCCTGATAATCCCACAGCTTTCTCCCGAGTTTCCTTCATAATTTTTGAAGTTCTGATTTTCTGTTTTAGTAATTTGATATTTGATTCCAAATGAGTAGTGTGGCTAACATTGATTTGCTCACTGTACTGCTTGGAACTTCATTATGTATTCATACCAGTTCAATTCCTTCCTGTTTGTTTTAATTTGCTAACATTTGCAGAAAGGGCTCTATATATAATTAATAAGGATGGAACCAATAGAGAATTGGTATTCCTAAGAGCCTAAGCAGGTCCCTTGTAGATCAATTGCTGGTTCTCAAATTCACTTGGTTACAAAATCATACAGTACTTTTTCCACACATCTCACTTGGGATCTGTGATGGGCTTGTTTGGAGATGAATGAACATGAGGTTATTGGCATAGGACCCTTGCCCCATATAAGAAAGCAAGGCAAGATATGTGTAATTAATTAGGATGGGGATTCCAGAGGGAGAAATTAAAGCTTCACTATTACAGCAGTCCTACCCTATCATGACAAATTATATTCTCTCCTTAAGTTTGCCATAAAGCAAGTATGGAAAGCACAGAAAGAGTTTTTATGGAAGGTCACTTCCATTTTGTGCTTTTCCTATCTTTTTCTGACACTGGCTTAAGATCTGGAAATCAGATTTACACAAATGCTGAATATTCACACCTTAATTGAAATACACTTTAACCAGCTCATCTGGGCGTTGAGGAGGAAGGCAACTTCCCCCCAAAATAATTACATCTTTGGGAATCAAAAATCAGATATCCGAAATCTACAGATAGATAGAATAAAAATACATAAAATTTGTGTTTCTCTGAGATTCAGTTGTCTCTGAATAGAAATAACAACTCTGTTATAATAATTTCTCGAAACTCACAGTGGCTTTGAGAACATGGAAATGAATAAGCACCGAAAATATCTGTAAGAAAATCAATTCTCTTTTTAAATAGGTTTGGATGGTGCAGATTAAATAAAGAAAAAGAACGCCCACTCTCTGAATACTGCAAATTTTTGTTTCCAGAACACTGATAAACCATTTTTATGCCTTTGCAGCTCATACACTGTTATTTATGTTTGTTATAAAAATGATGCACATTTGCATGCTAACCAGGTTTGTCCTTTCAATTCCTGCTCAGTGCCTGTTCAGTGAACCAAATTACAAGCACTCCTATTTTCCCACACAGTTTAAACCAAAAATGTGATAAATCTGCCATATCTCTTCCTCCTGATCTCATCTCTTTCAACAGCAAAGGGCTTCCAAAAATCTTAAGGGCAGAGAGAGAATATTTAGCTATGGGTTCTGACCTGCTGACCCCAGGTCCCTTTCTGTGAACATTAATACAGATCTGAAGCAGTAAAAAATGAATAAATTTGTGCCCACCTCAGCCAGAGCAGAAGAAAAGTGATTACAGTTCTTGTGCATCAAGTGGTACGCATTTCCTTTGTATTCCTTGCCCAGCTCTTCCATAATCTTATCCACATCCTCTTCTGTGAAGTCTGTAGTGCCCAAGGCAATGGATTCTCTAGTTAAAAACAAAACATACAACAGGGAAAACAGAAAGATACAGTGAGGAGTGTGATACATACCAAGGGAGAAGGACATGATCAGATATTGGCAAGAAGGACAGGCTTAAAATGTTATGGACATGCCTATCTGAGGCTATCAGAGACTCTCACTAACAGAATAGCACAGTAATATCCACAGCTGTTCCACAAAACAAGTTACCACAAGGCAACAGCCCTGAGATCTTCTTGCTCATCACCAGGGAAGTCTCAGCTCTGGGCACCTGCTGCTATTCTGCCCATCATCCCAGAAGAGGAATTCCT
The DNA here is from genome assembly GCF_001522545.3 of Parus major. Taxonomy (NCBI): domain Eukaryota; kingdom Metazoa; phylum Chordata; class Aves; order Passeriformes; family Paridae; genus Parus; species Parus major. The sequence continues at coordinate 27,795,664 of NC_031774.1, read as the reverse complement.
ATTACAAGAGAGATGATGTTTTTTCCAAAAAAAAATTGAGAGGGTCCCCTGGGCCAGGAAGGAGAAGACTGAAAACTTTATGAGAAACCTACTGCTTCTCCCAACATTCACTCAGTAGCACTTGCTCTAAAATAGCCCTCAACATAAACTGGCAGTTTGGCAAGGTCAAGCACCCCTGCCCCACAGTCTGAACACCTTGAACAACACAAGAATGCAGAATCCTCTCAGACTCCCCTAGCAAACAGTCTGTCCCTTGTAACAGAGCAGCAATAAAAATAAAAATGTGGTACTCTGTGCAGTACCCACAGATAGGGAGTACTCATAAAAGGAGAAGTCTTATTTTTTTTCCCCTGTGCATTTCCTCTGTGTAACAGGCAAAACTGGGAGCACAGAAGATTAATAAAATGGGAAAACAGATCTGGACTCATTTGTAAATGTGCTTTTAATCCCTGACAAACACAGTTCATCACTGTTCCCTGTTTGCTGTACACACTCTTTTATCCACCTCCGAAATCCCTGCAGGGCTGCCTTTGAATCGGGATCATGTGAAGGATGGCAGTGAGGGCACTTACGAGGAGAGTGAAAAGAGGACCCAGAGGACAGGAGTTCCCTGCTCCCCCTACACTGATGGCTACCAGGGGCAGAGGGGAAGATGTAGAAAAGGGCCCTTACTTGAATTTAAAGGTCTCGCCAAGTTCTACCGCACTGCCAGGTGTGATCTCGAAAATCCCACTGAAAGGGTAGGGATGCCCTCCATAGGCAAACTCTGACAAGGAAAGAAACAGACTGTGAGTAATTGAATGAACGCCATGTCAGGAAAAAGTCTATGGCAGCTGTCTGCATGGCTCAACATCAGCACCAGGGGCTGGGCTATTGCCAAAATCTGTTTCAGCCAGACTCAGAAAGCTGTTTTTGCTGCCTGGTTACCTTTTGGACTGAGGATGCCCTCACAGCCTCCCTCTATGCTAGCACTACTGCTTTCCCACAGCACCAGGAAAACCCTCTGTCTCTGTCCCTATCTGAGTGGCTTTCTCTCAGTGGAAAGTTCTGCACTGAAGGCATCTGGATAAACTCTGAGAGGCTGCCAGTGGCGCTACTGAGCTGGAAGAAGCCGTTTCTAGAGTAGGGAGAAATTGAATCTTCCAGAGGGATTTACAGGCAGTGAGTGAGAAGTCTTTGCAGAAAGCCAGGCTGATTGCACTCTGCTGCCTCAGCACACAGGCCAGGCCAGGGAGTCCCTGCATGTCATACAGGCCACCCTGCATGGCCTGTGATCCTCACGGTGTCACACAGGCCATCTCACAGGGTCTGCGAAAGCCTTGGTGCTCAAGATGGAAATAACACCACAGGGGTTCTGGCTACTGCATGGCATTGCTTAAAATACCGTGAATAGCCAAGTCATTCCCATTTAATGCTGAAAAATGAAGCAAAGTCTGTGATGCTAGTTCATCCTTCCCCAAACTGCAGATGTTTTCCAGATCCCTTGACTTTTGAAATGGGTGGCTCTAATCAGCTTGTACCCCATCCAGACAATTTCAAAAGTCTTACATGACATTTTCCTTTTTTTGCAACGCTAGTTTCAAATCATCAGTTTTCAATATCTGGAAATCCAGATTCCAAGATTTCTGGACCATACACATTCATAAAGAACTACTAGAAAAAGGATTTTTCCTAACAGGGAATCAGCACAAGCCCATCTTCAGGCCTTAAGACAACCCCTGACCCACCTCTCTTCCGCCTCCCTCGTTTCTCCCATTCCCCATCCCACTTCTTTTATCTTCACTACAGAATGGCTTTCCAGCATTGCTCCTCCTATCCACCATCCTGCTACACACCTGCACGAGTTACACAGGCTGCAGTTACAGGCTGAACAAGAAGGACTACATGGTTCATAACAGACCTGCCTCATTTTCTCCTAGACTCCGCCATGGACTCTGAAAAGAGAATTGGCTGAGTTTTTCAGTTTTTATTCCTCAAAACATTCCTTGCCAAAAGCTGTGAGTTTGAGATGTTTTGTTCCATAACAGACCAGCCATACAGTTGTCCCCATGTTCTGCAGGTAGTAAAAGGGAACTTCATACCTCTGCCGTAGATCTCAATGCCGGAGTGGAAGACACCAATCCCCAAGGTGGAAGTGTATTCATTTATCCAGTACTACAGTAAGAGAAAAGCCACATTGGGAAGCATTAGTGGAAAAGAAACACATGGTCTTGGTATAGGGTGTATCCCCCATCTCCCCAACTCCTCTTAAGGAGAAGAGTGAGTTTGAAATTATCTTGAGACAAACAAATTGAGATCTTACAGGCAAACAGAAGTGGGCACTGTGTTTATTCATTTGGATTGGATTAGCTCTCCGAAAAATGCTCAACTAACCCTTTCCACCAAAGGTAAAAACCTGTATTAAGATACAACTAGGCCTGAACCTGGATCAACCCAGCTGCTATGGGATGTGTGATTATTTATGTATCTTCTCACTAACACCTGACACTGAGTCAGTTTTTTCAATTCACTTGCCTTATTTAATCTTCAAAATCTTCAGTAAGAGAATCCCCAATTATTTTCCACACACCTTGTAACGTCACCTCCTAGCATCCCTACTTATTAGTATGGTTTTAGGCAAAGAGATCATAGAGCTGGAGATTTGGTGCCCCAATAGGTCAGACAAATTTTCAAGAGGAGCTGCTAAGTGACTGCACTGCTCTGGAGCCCAGCATTCCCCCGTTACGTTTGGAGCAGAGAAACACTGCAGTCCATTGCATGCATGTGATGCTCCTCCACCAAGCACTGCGCGGGGCCTGCTTCCACCACACCGTGAAGGACAGTGCAGACACCCAAACAATTCCCAGATAAGCTAATTCTGGAGTAAGAAGCTGTACAGCCATGCCAGGGCAGTGCTGCATTGGAGATAATTAGCCCTGCTCAGCATCAGTGTTTATTAGGTCAGCTGCAGAGCTGCACTGCTACAGAAATGATATTTTCAGGCACTGAGGAAACTGCCCATGCCTGGTTATATTTACAGTTCACTTACAGCTGCTGTGCGGTGAAGATACATCTTCTAGTAACTCAGAGCAACTAAATTCTGGTTTTAATCTAGCACTGTGAGGAAAATGAGTGTTGTTCACTTGTTCCTGTACAAGGACATGACAAGCTCATTAAACTAAAATTCTCTTCTGGGTCTGGTAGCAGCTTCTTGTGGAACCAGAACGAGCTGCACCTTTCCTGTGTCTGGTGTCACTGAGCTGCCATGGTATGAGTAAGAGCCCCTCTGCTGTCAGGCAACCAGAGGTCTGCCATACTCCAACTACTGGGTTTGTACTACTTGCTTATGTATTTATGATGACTGCAGTAGCTCTGTAAGTCACCTGAAAATGTTTTCTGCAAAACCACTGCTACTGTGAAAAAACACAGTAGCTTTGATATGAAAGCCACAGTCCCAAGCCTGACTTAATGTATGGCTAATCTTGATATCTTAAACCATATCCCCAAAAATGCTTGCCTCTGGCAGTACAGCAGTTCCATTTCCCTCCAGAAAAAGCTGTAATTCTTCTTGTTCTGTGAGTTTATCACAAATGATGTATTGTTGCAGGAGAGCAGCAAACTGCCTGACCCCAGCTGGACCTCTGGCCACTGCTCTCTGCAGACCTTGTACAACCTCCATTTACTTCTTCACTTGAATTATGCAAACTGCTGCTTTTAGGGTCAGGTAGCTCTCAGCCTCTGCCAGTTGGGACAGCACATTAGCAGTGAACCCTGGGTTGAACACCCTGCCTGGTATTTAGGGGCCCTTGCCTTCTGCTGCCCTTCCCCACAGTTCTGTTACCTAGTTCTCTGCAGCAGGAATATCCCTACTCCAACTGGGGAAGATGCTAGAGGTGGACATCACACATGACACCATGGGACAAAAGCCTGTTTCCCCTGGACACAAAACCCGCCATTGAGTTCCTGAATCTCCCACATTGAATAATAGAATCCTTAAGGTTGGAAAATATCTTAAAGATCATCAAATCCAGCCATCAGTCTAGCACCACCACCACTAAACCATGTCCTTAATACCATATCCCCTCATTTTTAAAGTACCTCCAAGGATGGCAACTCCACCATTTCCTTGTACAGTCTGTTCCAATGCTTGACAAACCTTTCTGTGAGGATATTTTTCCTAATATCTGTTCTGAACCTCCCTTTACACAAGTTGAGGTCACCTCCATCCTGTCACTTGTTGCCTGGGAGACCAACCTCCACCTCACTACAGCCTCCTGTCACCTATTTGTAGAGAGCAATCGGGTCTTCCCTGAACCTCATTTTCTCCAGGCTAAACACCCCCAGCTCCCTCAGCTGCTCCTCATAGCACTTGCTCTCCAGACCCTTCACCAGCTCCACTGCCCCTCTCTGGACCTGCTCCAGCCCCTCAGTGTCTTTCTTGTACTGATGGGCCCAGAACAGAGCACAGGTTTGAGGTGTGGCCTCATCAGTGCCAAGTACAGGGGGACAGTCACTGCCCTGGTCCTGCTGGCCACACTGTTCCTGATACAGGCCAGGGTGCCATTGGCCTTCTTGGCCACCTGGGCACAGCTGGCTCATGTTCAGCCATCTGTTCACCAGCACCCCCTAGTCCTGTTCTGCTGAGCAGCTTTCCAGTCACTCATTCCCTGGATTAAAGCACTGCCTGGGGTTGTTGTGACCCAAGTGCAGGACCTGGCATTTCACATTACTGCACCTCATATGATTTGCCAGAGCCCATTGATCCAGCTTGTCCAGATCCCTCTGCAGAGCCTTCCTGCCCTCCAGTAGATCAACATTCCTGTCCAACTTGGTGCTGTCTGCAGACTGACTGAAGGGGCACTCATGGGTTAATGCCTCAGATAGTCTCAGGTAGACTCAGAGAGCTTCAGAGAAACACGAAACAACTCCCAGATGATGTGGTAAGTAGGTTGTCTTCTTCCCTCAGGCTGAGCTATTGTCTCACGGCAGTAATACAACCAAAACATGCCCAGGTCACGCCAGCTGCTTTGCTTAGAGAAGCAACTAATAGGAAGAGAAGGGAGACTTTTTAAATTGGAAATACTCTTGCCAGTTATCAAAATCAGGGCTATCTGCAGAGCCTCATCTGCTTCAGGCTTTGTATTTCAAACAAGGAAGTTACACCAAAAGCCACTTGCAGCTACAGCTCTTTCTTCTTCCGTAGTAAAGATTATGTTGGATCCAAAACAAGAACCAAACAAGCAAGAAAGAAAGTGTCTCCTTGATTGACTACTTGTTAGAGTAATGCTCTGAGACTTGACCACCTCATACATGCAGAGCACTCTCAGATCACAAGCCTGCCCTGTCCCCCAAGCACTCTTTTTCGAAGCACAGAATTTCTGCCCCTGCAACCCATCCTGCCCAACTCCAGGAGCAGAGAGACAGGCTTCAGGACAGCTCTGAAAACACAAACAGTGATGAGGAGGCTCCTCCAAATATACAGAAGAGAGGAGAAAAAGTGTTTGGCTGATGCCAGGTGTTGCAAGATTATGACCATCATAATGGTGTATAATGTATAATGTTGTATTTAAATGGTATATTTTTCAGTATTAATTCATTTAAATGAGCTGTTATGGACTGATGGGAAACAACCTCAGCCATACCTGAATTTGAACTAACAGAAGCTATCCGGATTTAGTACCTTCTTTCAAATAATTTCCATCACACAAGAGTCTTACTGAAGTGGGGTCTGATTTGCATCTTGGTTCTATTGATAAAATACTGATATGACCTACTAGCAAAACTGAAGTGCGAGGCAGCTCTGAATCATGGCTGTACTGTCCTCATCTCACCCCTGTCTCCAGGGTGCGGTAGAGTCTGCCTCCAGTGTGTGACTGAACTCACAGTGAACGCCTCAGAGCACTTTGGCGCAGCCCCCGGCTTGTCTCAGGAGGAAGCTATGCTAAAGTGAACATGTCAGCCACTTGCTGAGCTGGAAAAAAGAATCCAAGCCAGATTTGAAACCAGGTTTGTACACACATGCACAAGTTGGCCTTGTTTTCCAAGGGGTTCACAATTCTGAGCATAAGAGCAGCAGCAACAGTCAGCAAATACTCATCTCTGGAGTAAATTGGTTATTGCTTAGATTAAAAACAAAAATCTGCAGCCTGTTCAGTCAGATGAAAAGAGCCAGGGAACCGAATACAGCAGTATCTTAAAGGGAGTTGTGATTCATGCATGCATCACATACTGCCTGGAAATCATGCCCTAAACCATACACAGAGGGACTTGGAGCATTCTCTCATTTCCATCTTCAACTGAGACTGAGAACAGCTCAGATGATAATAACAGAGGCAGGGAGGAAGGCTAACCAGGCTATAATCATAACAGCAACAGATATCCCAGAACTCAAAATTCAAACCCAGAGAGGAACCTCTGCATTTAGTTTGTAGTGTATTGGTTAATAGTTTTTAATGAAGGACCCTGATGAAGTAGAATTTGAAAATGTTCAGGTTTTATTCAGGTTTTCCCTGATTTTCTATTGGTTTGGTTCAGAGATCAGAATAACCGGTGAGATATTTTAGATTCTGGGAGACACTCTAAGTCAGTTCTTGTGTTATTCACTTCATTTATCCATCACACAGATGTAGAAGTGTATATGAGAAGAGGTAGAAGCAGATGATGTGATACTTATAGATTATATTGTCCTGGGAGCTTTCAGAGCAGGAATTCCCAGGAACTCATGCCAGAAACATGAGTTCCCAGATAGAAGAGGCCCATCCATGCAACCACTAACTTCCACCACCAACTAATACTGTATTATAACACTGAAGTTTCTGTCACTAACTCTCTCTTACCTACCTCAGACCTACCTCATTACTTTCCATGGCGTGTCACCGAAATCTTTCCTGCATCAATGTGCTGAGCAGTTTAGCTAAACAGCCCCCCAGCTACTGGAGACAAGACCTTTTCTATGAGTATCTCAGGTATTCTGAGCCCTTGATATTTTCTCTGAGCAGCCAACACACTAAGCAATATTCCATTTATTTCTCCAATGCTTACTGGATATTCCACTCCACCAGATCCATCCACTACTGAACAGATGCTAATGTTCCTTATGATCGGTATGAACATATAGAAAATAAATCCACGAGTTTTTAATTAGATCTGATTTCAATAAATAGTTGCAAACTCGGAGTACCCAGTGTCATAGATCATTGCCAAGAGCTCTACTCTTCACCAGGTATCACACACAGGCAATGTCTGTGCCAAGATACCAGGCTAGAGAGAGCTTGGCTCTGACCTCATCTGGTGCTCTGATGTCCAGGTATGACCACACACTACTGTGATCAAAGCACCTTTACCAAGGATAGGTGCAGATGAAGAAACATTAACTTGTCTGTCTCTCTTCTCAAAGCACCATCTTGCATGTAATTCAGAAGGATTACTTCCTTTTCCCTGTGATTTTTCTGGCAGAGCTTTGCTTCTAGGAGAAAGGAAAAAAGAATTCTATGCAAACATTGCTGGGGAGCAAGGAGCATGTTAAGGGGCTCGTATCAGGTCCCATAAGAGACTGTCAGCCCTACCACCTGAGTTTGATTTTAATCCTTTCCTTCTTGAGGCCCAAGTTACACACTGTACTTGGCCCTTTACAGGGATGCCTCCTCTTTATAGGATGGGGGATCTGGTTTGCTGAAGAGACCCTTGGCCCAACAGATCCAAGTGGAGGACACCCAGAGCAGTGCTTGTCCCTGCAGTCAAGTTACCTAAGCAGCCTCCTGAAGACGTGCAAAGGACTGTGTGCACTGACAAACACACTGCTCAGTCACATCTCAAACACCAAGAAAATGCTCTGCAGTGTTAAATCTCAACACAAAAGGCAGTCTTTTAAAGGCAACATCAAATTGATGCATGAGACCAGCTAGGGAACATCAAAGTAATACCTCAGCATTATGTCCTGAGATGCATTGATCCAGAAATTTGAGAGCATGAAAGATAAAACTGGAGGGGAAAGCTAGAGAACAGCATTTCAGGAAACCAGCAAGTAAAATCTCAGCTGTTTACAGCATACAGCCATCAGCTTCAGAAGGGTTTATTTCCCCAGTTCTTTCTAAATCAACATCCAGAATCTTGGGCCCACAGAGGTAGAAGGAGAGGGCCCATAAAAGATCACAGATTATTCCCTAAGTGAAGGGGGGAAGGAAGCTTTACTTCAACTATAGACATGCAGGACAAGGGGCTTCCTGCAGATCCAGGGCTCTTCAGTCATATTGCAGCAGTGCTCACTTCTGTTCCATGGCCCCAGGCATGCACACAGTCCTGCAATATGTCCCAGTCCTTCTGCTGTTCACCCCTTCTGCCCTGGAGCTCTGGTGATAAAAATTCACTGTCATGTGGGATGACATCAAATATTTCATCATGGCTACTGTTAGAAAGTTTTCTTTTGCAATTGGGTGAGACCCAAGCTCATTTCAGTGTGACCCATGTCTCTTACACTCCATTCTCCAGGGGTCCAAGGCTTGCACATTCATCAAGTCTAAAATGCTATTTTCCCAATAATAGTGTGAATACAGATTAAGTGGGAAAGGGCTTAAATACATGTGGGCACTACAACAACTAAATAAAGCTTAACAGAATATTGAGGGGTGACGACACATACCTGTCTTTGGTACTTCACACCTGGGAAAAGCTACCTGGGTGGGTCCTCACTCCAGCACACACAGGATATAGTTCTTCCCAGCTGGAGGATCACCTCCTATGTCAGGTCCTCTTCGCTGTTGGCAAAAGCTATTAATCTGCATGTCATGGACATGGGTGTGAAAGTCCATCAGGTAACTCCAAATCCAATCAGCCAAAAGCACCTGCTTGGTCAGGTATGTTAACTTTTGACTACAATTCCAGACAGTGTTAAAGAAACAAAATGCTGCAAGGATGTCTGTGTTTACAAACAGGCACAACCTCCAGATGCAGTAGGCAATTACTTTCAAGTATCAAGAAAAACAGTTCCCAGGGTGTAGACATTGGCCTGCTTGCAAATAACTCGACTGGCAGAACTGATTAAAGCTCAGGAACGACAGGTTTTCTTCCAGGAGAGCATTCTCAAATACCAAGAAATCTGCAGCGTCAGTGCAGCAAGAGAGCTTGCTGTAGCTCTGATGAGGCAGGGATACAGGGTGACACAAAGACCCCACTCAAGAACCCCACTTCATACTCAGATTGGGGCAGGAGAACTGGCTGAAGAACAGACGTCTGAGGAGCAGAGTCACAGAAAGGAGAAAAATACAAGGTATCCTTTGGCATGCAACTGCCTCTGCTCTGCTGCATATTGAATGAAAGGAGCTTCTGCCAGAGATACTTCTCCACCCAGGTAAATTCACTCTAATAGAACAGGGATTTCCTAGGAAACAACAGCCTGATACTTAAAACTGATATTGCTAAGCATATTCCCCCATGCAAACCCACAAATACCAGGAGAGGAGACCCAAGGCAAGATGCTCAGCTGCAGCCTTAAGAGGAATGAGAGGCCAAGCCTCTGTGGGACTGCAGCAGCCAACTCTGTCTCAGCAGGTCTTCTATTTCAGCCAAGTTCTGCTCTGTAAAGGACCTTTTCCTCTCAGTTTGGGTTAAACACATTCCTTGGCTGTCTCCTCAGGAAGAATTTCTTCAGTTTACTGTGGCTTTTCAAAATTTATTATAATATGCATCTGAATTGCCTGATGCATGAGCCAACAATAAAACCTTTACAATCAAGAAGCGTAAAGAGCTTATTTCAGAGGCTTCTAAAACGCTGTGTGTGGATTAAAAACTGATGCTGCTGCTGAGAGAGATTGGAAATCTACTTATGCTTCGATGTTGTGACGCAATGCAATTTTACTGGAAGAATATGAGGACAGAAGAAAATATTCATCATGCTGTGGAAAGGAAACAGTAAGCATTTCAGAAAACTTTTGTGTGTATTCAGAATATTTTTAATTAAAAAAATAATTAATTAATTTTTAAAAATTAATTAAAAGTCACAAACAAGATTTAGCTGTGACAACGGGATACTGCCAGCATTTCCACTTACAACCTCATCCTGTAAATGGCAGGCACAGTTCTAGCTCAGTATCCTGGTACTACTTGAAGTCTCTTACCATTTTCTGCTTTCTCCATTACTGTTTACATTTTCTACCCTGTTACACTGCTGGCAGGTGCTGTCCTGAGCAGAACTTCCTTCCTGCAGCAACATCTGTGAGGTGTTTACAAGTTTACTGCTGTGTATCCTTGGCCTCGAGGCACGCACATCTGAAGCTGCCTGTGAGCTCTGTGTTAAATACAGTTCTCTTGTTGAGGAGAGCCAACACTCATCCAACTCATGTTGCAGTGCTTGAGTGAGAACCTGTCCTGCCATAGACATAGGGCAACTTGCTGGCTAAAATGAACAACTGTTTTCTGTCCCTGCAGAATGACCCTGTCTCTTCTGTTTGTAGATTCACACAAAGCCATCCCACCAGGCCAAGGGTTTGTCACACCAGTCATGACACTAATGGCCCATCTTGGCTGCCTCTGTACAGAACACAGTATTTATAGCAGACTGTTTACAGCTTTTACAAGAAGCAATATGCCATTTTTCCAACCTCCACCTGTTTCCCTAAACTTCATTACTGACTGTGCCTGAAGGAGTCAGCTCAGTGAGCCAGGGTGGGACTGGGGACGTCAAACAGAAGTCACTGAGGGGGAGCTGCTGGAGCATGTGCCAGTGCCAAGAGCCTGTCCCCACACGGTAATCTTATAAGCAGCCATGAAGAAAGATTATCCATGCTATTGCACACCCCTTTACATGCTGTATCCCCTTAGTTTGGACAACTTTTAGGAAAATCTTCATCTCAAGTATATAAAGCCAGAAAAAAAAGCACATCCATTTTCAGGATTATACTGAAATACATTCACTCATGGAATGTGCCTGAGAAACGCACATATGTTAGTAACTTAAAGAAGTGATAATACCTTTGCCTTAGATGCATTCACAATGACAAATTGAGAGGTATTGAAAAAGAACAGCAACAAAGTGATCAGAGAAGTGGCAAGGCTGACATCTAAGAATTAATTCAGAAGAGCTAATAGCTTGGCAAATCAATGACTGTAAATGACAAATCTGCAAACATTTGAAGGGCTGACATGAATTATGGGAGAATGCTTCTTAAGAATGATACAAAAGATTCAAGTAGGAGCAACATACTCCATTTAAAAAGAAGAGAGACTTTGACTAAATGCTTAGAAGTTTCCTGGCAGCAAAAAAAGAACAAGAAAACATTTGTGTGACTCAAAGCCAGATACTGGGAAAGGCTTAGTGTGCCTGTGCAAGACAGAGTAGTGAATGGTCTGAAATGTTTTGCTCTGCTAATGTCAAGGAGGCTGTTAACATCCTTGGCTGAGCATATTTCAGATGCTGCACACCTATCTGCATTGTGAGCCCTCACCCTAGACTGTCAATAAGTAGGCTTCCCTTCAAAGAGGATTCAGATGAGTTGAAAAAAAAAAAATGCAAGGGAGATAAGTACCCGACAGCTTGGACAGGAGTTCATCAGGAGCTGTCTGAAGCACTGTGCAGATGCTTTGGCTCTGGAACTAGATTGACCCTGACATATCTGGTAGGGTCAGCAATATGGCTTTAGGGCTCTCTGCCCTTCATCTTGCAGAAAGGAATTAACTGAGAACTGTAATAACAAATAGGGCTGTTAAATGATTTTTCAGATGTGCAGTAATGCTGCAGCCTTGCTCAGACCAAGAAACATTAATGTCTCCTTTTCCTTGTTGGTAAGGATCCCTTGCTGTCTTCTGTGGACCTGTAGCAGTATGCTGAAAAGCACAGTTCATCTCTGCTTTGGCAGACTATTACCAGAAATTTGAACTTCAGTCTTTCAACCCTAATCACCAGCCATAACTTCTCCATCAAGGTGATTCATGCACATGTAAACAGCCCAGCAGAAAAGAGTGAGAGATTCATGCCACCAAATAAACCAGCAGCTAAGACTTTTCTACCAAAGGCTTGTCTATATCCCTGCTCAGGTTCCTGAATTTCTCTTCCATGATAGCAAAATGCTAATATGACACTGATTCTTCCTTATTGACTTGCCTTCCTTTGGAATGTTCCTGCCTTGGCAAACACAAACACCTACTTAACCTTTGGTTAACCCAGGCACACCAATAGTCCATGGCTGACCACCCGAGGCAGATTTCTTGTGATCTCTTCTTGGTTTTCTAATGAGAACATCCAAAACACTAATCTCTTTCAAGCTACAGCATAGTTTGAAACACCCTTCACCATGCTGCTTCCATTCATAAGCACTTCAGGAATGAAGTATTACTCATCAGGATCAAATTCATAGCCACAGCCTTCAGAGCCTTTGAGGGAGAAAATTAATACCTATGACAAAAAAGTCTGTCTGCTCGTCCTGTTAACAAGGTGTCATGGCTTGGTGGACTGTGGAGCTCACTCTTTTTCCTGAATGGTGTTTTGTTTTCTGTCATCCTCTCACAGTGACTCACATCTGTCAGGTGATCCAGACAAACATACTCAATCTTCATTTCATATCATAAGCCTTGATTACCTATCAAGATCATTCTGCCTTTTCTCCCAACCATATCTAGTGGGTGGCAGAGGAAAGAAGGATCATCTCCAGAATTTCTAGGCTGTGACCAGCCTGAAGGAATGGGATACAGTGGACTAACAGTAAAGCCCCTCTCGTGACACACACAATCTTGAAAATTTTGATCAGCTGCATGCAGGCCACTTACAACTTGCTTTTGTCAGAGATGACTACCAAGTGGAAGGAATACTCATATCTGCATTGCAATCCAATTTATTGCATCCAATGCTTTCACCCAGGGCAACAGCCTCCTACATACACAAGGCAGGGACATCTACTCTATACCAAGAAAGTATAAGAAACTGGTTAAAATAATTTCTGACTTCTGCCAAGTTTCTACATAAATAACTACTTGGAAAAGACTGAGGTAACAACAAATTAATTGCAACTACAGCCATCAGAAAGGGATAAGAAGTCTGTTTATGATATCACAAAAGGACTGTGAGCACCACGGGCAATGGAATAAATAGCTATTTTTGTTCCATCCCATTAATGCAGAGCACAGTAGCACATTGTTTTTAACCTGTTGTGTAGAGACCCATGGTAGACAGGAAACAACTTCAAAGAAATCTGTAGGCTGGCAGGAGTACATTTATTAGACAAAAGCTGACATCTTCAGTAGAAAAAAAAATAAAATGAGAGGCACACTAACATTAAAGGAAATAAAATTATTGCCCCCCACAAAAAATGGAGAGAAAAAAAAACTTGGGTTCAAACAGGAGGTGGAAGCATATTTGAACATCCACACACAAACTGATGAAGGATAGTTCCATAGCTAGGATGCCAGACAAAAACTTGAGAGGTATTCACTGCTCTGTTATGGACATACCACAAACTTATTCCAGACCAGGTCTAAACTGAAATTTCATCAGCATGATACTACATTCACAATCAAAACCACAATCCTCCAAATTATTTTGCAAATTCCCGTTTACCCTGAAGTGTTCCACACCATCATTATCAGAATCTGAGTGGAAGACCCTCCTATTCCACTACAGTGTGAGCTCCACACTCATAATAAAGAGTGATAAAGAGAGACAGAGAGAATCCCCAATAGAGAAGAAGATCCCAACTCTCCTTTCAAACACTGATTTTTTGCTGCTGGAAGTCCACAAAGCAGGACCCACCCTGGGGTTCCCAACGGCAGCATTAGCACCTCTTAGCCAGGAGATAAACCTACCCAAGATGAATCTGGATCCTTACAGAAAAGTCAAAAAATAATGTAGGATTCCCCAGATTTTCTCTCTGTGCAAGGGCTGTGTAGAGTCAAAATTACATGTTGTATAGGCATGTAAATTCTCACTCCATTTCATTCCCATTCACTTGCCAAAACCAGTTGTGCCTATCCTGTGAGCCAACAGCAGAGCAGAAAAGAGCAGGGTAGGGCCTGTTTGCACTAAGGAATCTATTCCATGATGGCTTTGGTGGCATGTATTCAAAATACCTCATAGAGTCTATGAGAGAAATCGACTGTGTGCCACTAACATTAGTTTGCTATTGAAAAAAAAAAAAAAAAAAAAAAGGAAAATAAAATCAATATTTGTCTCCAAGCTTCTGAGAAGAGAATCTATTCTGCAGCATAGATGGGGGAAACCCTTTCACAATGTGAGCTTTTTTCCTGGAGAGGTTCCAGGGCCCTTTCCTGGCTGGCAGAGTGCCTAACCAGCTTAGCTTAGGAAAATACTGGGAAATACAGATTCCTGCAGCTAGCAACCTGTCCTTTTACCCTACAGTTTTTGTCCTGTGTTGGATAAAACTGTTCAAATATAGTGCCAATGTCATACAGTGTCTCATCTCTCTGCACTTCAGACAAGTAAATAGCTATGTGTGCATTTTTGCCATAATTGTATACTGTCTCTGCTCTTCCAGCACACCTACCGAAGAATCGCATTGCAGTGATATCTCTAGATTATAATTTAAGGGATAAAACAGAAAGCAAGGAACCTGAATATAGCAATGATAAAACATAAAGCAAGGACTATTTCATTGAGAAGGGAACTGTCTCAAGAAGGGGTAACTGTATAATCCAGCTCAATGCCAAAAAGGGTTGTTGGAATAATTATCATCTACAAGGCCCAAAAGTGATACAAAAACACCAATCAGGGAAGTTCAGACAAAAATTTGTTTATAACCCATGACCCAAGGGCTTCTATGCTGAGTGACTGTAGCACTATTTCAAATGACCAAAGATAGTAAATGTGAACAGCTTAGGAAATGAGTAACCATTTCCTATTGCTGGCATTTACCTATTGGATGCTGACAGTGTTTTAGGGATACAATTGCTCCCCCCAGATGAAGATGCAACAGAATGATTAATATGTGCAGCATGCCAATGTGGCTGGGAACAAATTAAAAAGCTGTGGGAGTATCTTAACAACTCTGATGTAATGTGCTCTGCTTTGGTTTGGCTGGGGGGTACAGGATGTTTGATTTTTTGTTTTTCTTTTCCAAGAATTCCCTCTGTCTTTATTTAATGAGCAGCTGGCTGTGCAGCTCCAAAAGCATTTAATAGCCATCCCATGCTGAAAGACAGAAATGGCTGTTAGCAGCAGTGCCTGGCAATGAGTCGTCAGCATTTGGTACTATGAAGATAGTGGTTTGTGTGCAAACCCCTTCAGAGTAAAATGGGGGTGTTTGTCCCTTCAAAGGGGCAGCCTCTGTGCTTGTCACACACACACCATTGCACAGGGAGAGGCACAAACCTGACAAGTGAAAAAAACCACTGAGCTGATTCCTTTGGAAAACACTAAGTTGGCCTTCCTTTCTTCTCCTTAGCCCCTCCTCATAAACAGTACAGCACGTGTTGGACTAGCACTCAGGCTGCCCTAAGTACTTCCTTTCTTCTGGGCACAATGGTAATTTTACACTTGTATTAAAGCAAATCTTCTGTGCTAGCCTGCTGTATGTTGCTTACATCTAGAAACAGACCTGAAACGACTCAAGAGATTCGGACAACTGTTTCCTTCACAGACTTGCATCTTACACTATCTCCACATCTGAAATGTACCCAGTAAGATCAGGAATTGAAGGAGAAAAGGGAAGATAAGGAAATACTTCAAGAAGACCAAAGAGAAGAATTTGCCTTATGTAACAACTTTCTCTGGGAATATTCCTCCCTCTGTCTCCTCCTCACCACCCCCATTAGTATTTATTTCTATAAAAATCCATTAGATACTGCGACTACATCTTGGCTCCTATTTGCTGCAATGAAAAGAGAAAAGGTTGTATATTTGTACCATGGAGTGTAAATGGTGCTGTCTGCCAGATCCCTCAGAGAGCTGCCAGATATTTCTCCTGCATGCAGAGCAGACATCTAATCTGAACTATGGCCAGGCTGACACAGGAGAAAGAGGCAAGCACTGTGATGCCTCACCTAGCTCACAACATCCTCTAATATCAAAGACACCTGCTCTTAGAATAAGCTGTTTCCCTAGACTGCCCCTTCTAAGGAGCTTCTAGATGCCCAGATATCTTTTGTAGAAAAACAAAGCCTTATTTGGCCTTATGAGGTGGGCCATTGTCAGCTTTCTCAAAAGCAGATTGCAACTCATTTCTGGAAGTGAAGAAGCACACTCCAAGCACACCGCTCTTTTGATTACTATCTAAAATAAGAGCACATGCTCTTAATAGGACACTATACACAACTCATATTCCATACTGACCCAGAAATTCTTCTCAGAGAACCAGAAACCTAAAAAAGGCATCACCCTCTTTCCAGAGTGATCCACAGTGCAGAACAAGGGCAAAACCCTATTCAGTTGGCCTCAGCTTTGATACAGACATGACTTGCATAAATGATTTAGGGTATTGTACAGCACACGTGGATTTCAGTTCCCTTGAGTTGCTTTTCTGCAAGTCCACTCATGCAAGCTAAGGAATACAAATGGTCATAAAGCCATAAATTAAGCTAATTATCCAGCGAAACAAGGGAAAATAAAGATCTCTATTCTTATATATCAGGGAAGTAATCTGGACACTCTTGCAATGAAAGTCATGCAGGTGATGAATGGATAGATCCGAGACCATTCAGTTCCCACTCTATATATCTGCCTTCTCCTGAGTTAGATGGATGCATGCAAGAGGTAAACAGATTCATCAAACAAATAAGATCAGCAGCCCAGCCTGATATATTTCATCTTATGTGAAAGTTCCATTTGCTCTGTGAAGTATGAGTTCAGTAGCATTTATGTAATTCATTATACTGTGCTTCCCTTTAACACCACAATAATCTTATTTAGCCTCTCTTACTGGAAGAGGCCACAAAGGGATAAAATCCCCAAAATAATATAAAAATGGGCATCATGGCCAAAGGACTGCTTGCATGACAGGGAGATCTCAGGAGTGGTTAGTGTCACCAGATGGGAGTTCATAAACCAATCCCTTTTTGCATGCTTCCTATCAGATCTAGATGAGAAGTAGCTCGTAATCTCTTTGGAGCCAAAACTCCTTCCCTGACTCTTATTTACAAAGTGTCTTTGTGAAATATGATGGAATCCCCGTTCATGGCTGAGGCTCATAGCTGGTATCACAAATGAATTATGGACAGCAGGACAAGGGAAACACCAGCATACTGCAAGCAGGAGAGAGAGAACTACCTCCTTCCACAAGAGAACATCAAGAAGACTTCACAAGCAAACAGGACATATTTGCTCATGCACCACATAGGCAAGCATACATACAGCCTGTATGTGTACAACAAAGCCTTAGAGAACAGCAGCAGTGTTTTAACCCTCTGCTTTCCATTAGGTGGCCAGCTAGCCACAAGCAAACACGCCCAACTGCGTACAAAGCCAACAATGTCTCCTTTCACATACGCTGTTTCAGTAATCAAGTCTAGAAACAAGCCCAGTATTATACCAAAGGTTCAGCACTGCAGATTGGTCCTTGGCAAAACTCCTTATAGGAACAATTTTCTCCTAATCATACTCTTCCAGAACATGGTGACTTACACAAGTGTGCTGCTGAATCCCTAGAAACGCCTTTGCTTTCTGTGGCAATTATTAGTCTGCTCAGAGGAAAGCCTTCTTCAGTAAGTAAACTACAGGAGATGCAAATGTTTTAACTCTCAGCTTACTTTATCCTCCAAAGTGCATTTGTACACGGTGAACAACGAGAGTAAGCACACAGCTTGGTTTGATGCCCTGCAGCAGCAATGTCCAGGTAACCACGTGTGAAAACAGTGCTGGACAGAGGAAAAACTAGCCAGCAATGTCCCTTTTTTCTTCACTCTTTGTAAAAAAAGACCACCAACTGTGACATGAGCTTCATTTCTAGTTTGTATAATTGTATAGCCATGGTTTCTACCTCACTTAAACATTAATACCATGGCATGCATACCGTGTTTGCAAATACCTTCCTTGCTTTCCCTTCCAACTCAGTCCTAGCAAGTCACATACTCCTCATCTGTTTGATCAGATGGCACTACAGAACGGATGTGAGCAAGACCAGCCTGGTGCTGAATTGCTGTGCTGGTGCCAGTCCTAAAGAAAAACACTCATGAGAGAAAGAATGCCAGCTAGGTTCAGCAGAGAGACGGGATGGAGAATAGCATGATTCACATCACAAGTGAGCCTTTGGAAGATGGTTGAAGTAAACAGGAATTAGTCTTGAGTTTTAAAGCCTTAAGAATAGCCAAGATTTTGGAAGCATTCAGATGCTGTGTTTCTTTGGCATGTGGAACTGCTTGGCATTGTGGCAGTCCAATCTTCATTCAAGTGCAGTCAAAATTAAGATTTTGGACATCACAAACCCACAAATTAGGGGTGGGAGAACCCAAATGTCCAGCAGAGAGGGCTGCAGAGAGCACTTACTGATCATTCCTCACTCAACTCTCAGAACCCTGTCCTTTCAAGAGTAGATGAAAACATTTTCACTTTTAGCTTCTAGACAGACGTAAAAAAACCAGAAGAATAGCCCCTCCAATAACATTTATTTCTTCAATCCTTCCTCCAACAAGTCAGAATAGAAGTCTTTAGGGCCAAGTGATAGCAAAGCTGTAAAAGAAGAACTCAAACCTGACACCCACTGTTGCAGAAAAAAATAAATTCAATCTTTCCATCAGAGTTTTCTTGATTCCACCTAAATAAAACTGGTGAGATTCCCATGCTGGAACCTCACACTTTTATTTCTGTAGAAGTAGGAAGAGTGAGGAAATCAAAAGAGAACTTAGCTTTCCACCACTAGATAATATACCTGCAAGCTACCAGCAAGGGTTGTTAATACAGAAGGTCACATTTGCTCAGGAAAACTGAATGGAAGAAAGAGCCACAGACACCCAGTAAAGAAGCAGAGGTCAAGCTCAGAGAATCCCCAGAGCTAAATTCATGTGAATGTGTTAGAAAGACGTGTCATATATGCTTGTGCTGCTCCAGTCTGGCCGTTCTTATGTTTGTGTGTTCTCTGCTGTGAATAAGAATAAAAACATGTAAAGGAAACCTTGGAAATAGAAGGAGGGGAGGTGTTTCAAAGATGAGCTTTCACCTGTCTGAAAGGCTGGGCAAGCCTTATGAACCTGTGGAAGAAAATCTGCCTCACCCTTTGATAGTCAGAATACAATTGAAGCAAAGGTTTTGAGATTACGCCGTAATTGCCCAATTAGCTCTTGCGTGCAAAAGGGATTCTCTTCTATTTATTCATATCCAGCAGGGCAGGAATCCAAAGCTTTCTGCCCACTGTGGATTTGCTCTTCCAATTCATTAGGATTAATTTCTTCACCACCCACACAATTCACTGAATCTCTTCCTCCCCTCCTGCCCCACTGCCACCTGTCAAAGTTATAAAGATGATTGGTGCTCCTTAAAAGCAGCACAGAACATCTTTATCCAGCTATTTACTGGCAGATGCTTCCTCCCCCCCTGCTCCTTTGCTAGACTACTTCTTTCCAAAAGCCTGCAGTCTGTCAAGCTGCCCCCAGAGCACATATGTGCATGCAGTGTTTAACCACATCACCTCCTGTAACCCATGTTCTTATCCCCCCAAAATCCTAGGTAGCATTTTATTTTGTCAAGTACCAAGTTAAACAAGAATATTTTCAAATCTATTTGCCATCAAATTAAATGACAACCTATGTAAACAGGTCAGCATAAAGACTTCAGGCTTGTCTAGAGCAATTGTTTTTATTTCTAAAGCAGAGGATAAATTTTGGCGGATTAACATGAATGTAATCCTGTTGTCAAGTCATTGGGCAGAACTGCAACTGTTTCTCGTTTACCTCCTCCTATCTCTGTCCAAAGCTTATACAGACTCGTGGGGGAAAAGGGGGGCATTAATTGTTCATTCTCTGGCTCATTTACCCCCGTTTACTAAGGGACACCTTTTCAGAAAGCCTCTTGAATTGTATTACCAGAGATGCTCTGTAAATTAATCTGTTTGGAAAAAACCATCTCTGATCCTGTTGGTGTCACAGTACGACATGAAATCCTAGGAGTTTTCTTTCAAATGGGAAATCATGATAACAGAGGGCCTGCACTTTCATTTTGAAAAGACTGAATGCTGGAAGAGTGCTTCTGACCCACAGTTCCCTTCAGTGCTGGAAGCTACTGAACTCCATCAAAGGACAGCACAGGTAAACTGGAAAGCCTCAATAAAACACTTTGCTTTGAAATATCTATCACAGTCCTTAAAAAGAAATCAGACCATTTTCAGCAGTCACAGCTGGAGAAGAGTAAGAACAGTCTCACAGTCCTAACTCCACACCAAAACCCAAGGGACTGCACAACAAGTTACCTAATCATAGAGTCATAGAGTATCTCAAACTGGAGGGCATCCAGCAGGATCATTAAGTCCAACTCCTTGCTTCTCCCAGGACTATCTAAAACCAAACTATATCTAAAAATGTCCAGACACTCCTTGAACCATGTGAGGCTGGTGCTGTGACCACTTCTCTGAGGAGCCTGTTCCTCTGGCCGATCACCCTCTCCATGAAAACCTTTTTTCCTACTGTCCAGTCTGAACTTCTCCTGACCCAGCTTCATTCCATTCCTCATGTTCTATCATCAGACAAGTCAGCCTCTGCAAGCCAGTGCCTCAGCTGCAGATTGGGAACAACAGCCTATTCCCTCTCCAGGGAAATAATGGCAAGTACACTAGAGAAGACTGAGAAAGGATGATGCCCTGGAGTGGAAGAGGCCAAGCAGATCCCTTGGGTGTCCTGTTCCAGTCCCTGCAACAGCAACACAGCATGGAGATACATTTGCTTTAAATTGTTGAGTATCATCAGCAAGGTCCAGAGCACAGAAGTGCTCAGGGGAAGCTAATGTGTCCTGTCACGAAGCACAGCACGCAGCCCCCTCATGCTGCATTGTTTTCTTACCCACTTCTGCATCTTCCATCCCTGGAACAACATCCACCACGCTGCAGTTTGCGTGCTTGCAATTCACACACCATCATCTTCAGTTGCCTGGGCTT
The DNA here is from genome assembly GCF_001522545.3 of Parus major. NCBI lineage: Eukaryota > Metazoa > Chordata > Aves > Passeriformes > Paridae > Parus > Parus major. The sequence continues at coordinate 27,774,671 of NC_031774.1, read as the reverse complement.
TCCTGGCAGAACTAAATGAATAGCAAATTGAGCTCTGTCTTTCCCTCCCCCTTACTTCACTCTCCCCTTGCTTTTGTACATGCTGAAGTAAAAAGCTTCCTCTGACTCAGATTTCAGCTGTCACAGATTTCAGCAGTTTTCTCCAAGGAAGTCTGGATACTAATGACAGAAATAGCAGCTGTCTCTAAATACTTCATCTGCTGTCTGTGGTCAAAGGGCAGTAAAGGCTAAGGCCAGGAGCAGGTGTGGTGGGTGACTGCTTCAGAAAATCCCCACCCTCACCAGGCAGGCTCTGGTCAGAAGGGATTGGGACCACCACCCCCTGATTGACAGGAAGGCCAGGGACAGTTGCCAGGGCAAACAGGAGGGATGGAGCAAGAGGGAATGTGCTCACCCACACACAGGTCAGGCAGCCAGCAGGATCTAGGGCTGCTGCCCCTCAGCCCACTGCCCAGAAACCCTGCTGCTGCCTCCCATTCCTATGGGAATCATGTCCACCCAGAGCATGACAGAAAGCAGGCAGAGTTCTGAACACCCAAACATCCCATAAATAGGGCATCTTACAGGTGAGATGACTTAAGGCAAAGAGATTGAAGTGGCTTGCTAGAAATGCAATTGAGATGGGAACTAGGACTAAAGTTTGGGTATTTCTCTTTCTCAACATCCAGTGCTTTACTCAAAATGAAGGTTTGGCTGTTCTCGGCCAGAGTCCAAGGACATGCTTTGTTGGCAGCATGACACAATCTGTTTAGAGCTTTTTGATCCCCACATGTTCAAAGCGCTTGTACTTTGCACAAAACATTGTGGTGTCATTGAACACAATGTTATCTTTGAACTGAAAAGGAGGGAAAAAATCTCCATCTATTATTACATGTAAATAAGAGTTGGCCTTCTACATAGTATCTTAAAAAAAGAATGAAGGAAGAGTGAATTTGACCTTTGATGTGCTAATTATTGATAGTCTACCATCAATTTACTCAGACAAAAAAGCATCCCATCAGATCCACTATAATTTGTTTCACTCTGCATGAAGACATGCTGGGGTAGAAGGAAGGGCAGAGGGGAACACAGAGGTACATGAGGAGCTAATCATATCCTAGGGATCCTAAAGAGCACAATTTAAGTCACGTGTATCATCCTGTCCTAATGGGTTCACTTACCTGCAATACCCAAGGCTTCCCACGGTAGGATTTTAAATGGTAGCAGGAAAGTGTAATATTGCCTCAACCAGAAATAAAATGTTGGTGCCATTCCATTTACACTAGAATTGTCCCAGACAGAAGGAATTTGGTGTCAGGTTCTCATGTGTGAATATTCCCAATAGTAAGAAGTGCCTTGAGACAAGTTCAGTGATTTTCTTCTTCCACGCCTACTCTTTGGTCTGTCTCTCTTCTCAGTCTCTCTTTTAGAATAGCACAGAAGCTAAATCAGAGCACAGGTAAGCCCTAGAGCTCCATATAACTCAAGTGTCTTTCTGATTCTAAGCAATGGCAAGCAGCAGCATACCACAGAGAGGCACAACAGCCAGCCAACAGTCACAGAAAATTAGTTGTGCCACCCAGGATTTAATAGCCCAGCAGGTATATTTTAGGGAGCTAAATACTTGTTTAGGAGGCATGTTCCTAGTAGGTAGGAGTTCATAATGGGCAATATATCTCTAACTGCAGTAGCATTACAGTTCTCATCATATGCAGTGGTACAGCACCAGTTCTGTTGTCAGACCCATGAAAAAAGCTTAACTTTCTCTTGTGTTTTCCCAGGCTGCACATTTATTGTCCTTGCTAGTACCAGGTCATCTGGTGTGGGCTCAGATAACTCAGATAACTATCACTTCTGGGTGCTTAAGTTCTTTGACAGAACAACAGCTTTACAATAATGAGTGGCAGAACAGTAAAACTTTCTGACTCGACTGATAAAACATTTCTCCGTGCTTCATGGGCAGCTCAGATGCTTGACACGAGGGATATTGTGATGATTAATAATTAACTGGCTGGAGAGACTGGGAGCTCAAGGACAGATGCTTCCCATCTGCAGTCTCCTGGAGCTGAGGCTGCACTTTTCAGGAGAGAGGGAGGGGAGCTGGTAGGGTGAAAAGGTGACAAGGTTGGTGTGCCCCTGGAAGTCAGCAGCCTTTTCAAGATATTTTGCTTGTATCTCCCATCACAGAAGAAGGTAATATCCTGCACTTCTCCAGGTGCCTTTCACTCTCCCAGGCACTGAGGGACCAGGGCAGCAATGATCTCTGCCAGTTCCTGGTGTCAGCTCACCTAAATGAGATGCATCGTTAGAAGCTGCATTCATGTATTTAATAGGCTTGAACATCAGCTTTAATGAGACACCTCTGAAATCTCAGGAGAGGTAACAGACAGTTAGAAATACGCTTCAAAGTCCTCTGGGTATGAGAAGTAAAATCCAAGTGTAGAGGTACCAAGTACAGGATTTTTAAGTATCTGATGTGTTAGAGACTATTAAATTGTTCTTTACACTAGCTTTAAAATTTCATCTGCATAAATTTCTTTGATCCACGAATGCCTTTAACTGCATTAAAATTAGTCAGAACAGCAGCTGCAATAGGCACCGAACTGCAAATCTCAGAGTAATTACACATTACAAAGGGAATCCTTGAAGCATTTCAATAACATGCCATATTACAAACAGCACTTGAAAAGCCACAGATGGATGTGTGAGCCTCCTAGCAGGGATGGATTTAGATGGTAGGATGTCACTTTTACTCTAGCTTGCTTCCTGCTTCCTTGCCTTTCTCTCAAGGGAGATTCAAAGAGCATTTAAAAAGTTCTGGTTGATCCTGTGTGGTGAAAAACTGAAAAAGAGATGTGTAAGGAGTGTCTTTCTCCCCGTGCCTGCTCTCTTTTACCTCCCAATTCAGCTGTCTGGTGACATGTTCCTTCCTGTTAGCTCTGCCTGAACAAAAGGAACAGCAGAGTACATGCTCAGCAGTCAGGGGGATGTATAACCAATCTAATTAACACGGTGCTGTGATGAACTCCTGCCTGTCCTCCCTTGCCCCTCAAGGGTATCCTACCTGTTTGCCAAGGCCTCTGGCTACCATGATGCAGAGCATCTCCTGCCAACAGCACTCTGCCCAGGGGAGGAGACAGAATTTGACCCAGACAGTAAAAACAACTGAAATTTTTGTGGATCCATAAGGTTTGCATTTTTTTTTCATCCTTCCAGAGGCTTTCGCTCAGCAGAAGTCACAGCTCTTGTTTATATTATGAGACATGTAAGGGGGAAAAAAAAGGATTTATAGTATTTCCTTCCTTCTGGTCCCAAGAACACCTGAGCTTGAACTGGACCCATTTAATTTGCCCCTTTTCTTCTTGGCTTACACTGTAATTCATCCATTCTGTTTCAATTCAATACAACCTATTCCTCAATGCCCTGTCCCCCAGTATTCTTTCAGTAGCCAGCAAGGCACAGTGCTCCAGCAGTAGAAAATAGGTCTATTCCACATCCCAAAGAACTGCCAAAGAGAAGATAGCCAGCTGTCTTGTATAACGAGCAACCATAAAAATTAGAGTGAATAAAAGTACAGCAAATGGCACTGCAATCAAGAACAATGAATGTTAGAGCTGGAGACAGATGGTGGGTGGATTTCAGCTTGGGACATGCATTTTTAGCTCTGGCCTCCACAGATTTGGAAATCTTCAGCACTGCCTTCCCCTCTTTCCACAATCTCCATCACAGGGTTGTTCCAAAGCTATAATAGCCCTTGAATTCTTAGTGCTGGGACAGATTCAGGAAAAAAAGCTCCACAAGTAACTGAATCTGCAGGCTAGGTAGATAGGTAAGGAAGAAAGAGCAGAAAAGATCCTCTCAGCACAACAAAGCCTGACATCTGTCTAAAAATGCCCTGATTGAAAACAAACCAGTAGGAGGAGGGAAGAGCAAGGTTGACCTCTTAATTCCCAGGAGGAACAAGTGCTTTCTGCTTGTTCCTAAGAGCCAGGAGCCCAGACACTTGTCCAGAGGGGTACAAACCAACTTTCTAACAACCTCAGCCTGCCAGAAGGAATTTGACTCTCCACCTACCTCGGAGAGAAGCAGCCTGGTCACCCTATCATAGTGTATCTGGAGTCCAGCTTTCTCATTCCTTTGTAGTGAAGCAGTTTTAGAAATGTATAAAGTAGAGAATAGGTTACTTTAATATAAAATACATGGGCCATAGAACAAGTGTGAGTAGCACTATAGCTTGGCTCCAGCCTGGACAACTTCCTGGAACAGCCAGGACTCACTGGAAATATTCACTCTTCTGCTAAGTGAGCATTTCAAACAATACAGAAGTATTTTCACACAGGAGACCCAGAACAAGCAAATTCAGTTTCCTAGTGTCTGCTTCTCTGGCAGACCTGTGTGAAGGGACAATTGTATTTGAGTCCCCAAGGAATTTTAACCTGGTCTCTGTCACCTCAGATGCATCAGCACACTAAATGGAAGAAGCCAAATACAGAATTAGTACTGTTACTGCCCCAGCACATAAGCAGCACTCATGACAGAACATCTGGGTATGTCATGCCATCACAAGTGCCCTAAAATAGTCAAGACATCTCTTCAAGTTGATAGCTATGAAAGAGAATCAATACCTCAACCTTTTCTGAGAGAAATCCAGAGGTCAGCCAAATATCCTAAAATGTCCTTTTATATCAATGTTTGCTAGTAGAGCCTTTGGTTTTCCAAATAAGACATTTGCTAGGAGAGCACCCAAACCCTACCTGAAAATACCACAACCTAGGCCTCTTCTTATGCAGCTAGAGCAGACAGCTGAGGCTCTTGCCCGAGGTGCTGCTCAAGAGTAGAGGTTAATGACAGAGGTAATCACTCTCTTTCTATCAGTTCTCACATTCACCAGGCTAGTCCGGAGCTGGGGGAAATGACAAATACAGGGCTATTATAAAATCATCAGCTCTAAGTAATCCCAAACAGAACAAGACACACAGATGAGCCAAGAACAGATGTCTAGGAGAATGTTGTGTACCTAAGGAAAGTTAACCTATGGCAAAGCCTGTAATTCACTCTGGAAGGTTACATTGGGCTCCTCATACACTCTAAACCCTGAGGCAGCAATCAGCATCTAGGAAGCTTGTTTTCTTGTATCAGGATTCATTAAGTCACTTACTAGCAGTTATTGAAGAGAATAGCAAAGGGGTTGATAGTTCCTTGGTTTAAGTATGACCATATGGAAGGTTCAGCAAACCAACAGAGCTTGCACTGTGCCAGGTCCTCCCTTTGCCAGAGATGTGGATCTATCAGGAGTCACATGTATTGACACACACTAAGTGAACACACACAGTGAAGGCACTAAACAGGCTGAAATGCTTTCAGCATTTCTAGCATCAGACACTTGCTTCTGTAGATCAGCATTCCTACCTATCAGAGATCATCTATTTCTCCCAGATTCTCTTCATCCCTTATCATTGCTTTTCCAGAGACCTTAAGATTAATTGTTTAAAAATTAAGTTACCAATTAAAATGATTTTCCAGTCTTAGGATGCAGCCTCATATTTTTCTCTGAGATGAGAAGTCTCACAGATTCACATGCTGATAGATAAAGCTCTGAAGTGAGGAGATACCTGCTTTCTCTGCTCTGTATCTCTCACACTCAAAAACACCCAGTGTTTACCTAGAATTGTAGCAATTTTTTTTTTCTTTCCTAACAGTCTGAGTCTACTTTTTAGAGAAAGATTCATTAGACTTGTGAATTTTGTTTTTTTGCTTCCCCAGCAGAAATATAGGGGTTTTTTTGGTATTGATTGGTCTCTTCCTCCCTCCCCAGCTTCAGCTACGTCATTCTGGCATAATGACAGGAACAAGAGGGACTGAAACAAACAGAGAATTAGAATAAGGGCAACTCAGGTCACTAACATAGCTTTCAGCCCTAAGATACCCATTTAAATTCAGTTCATTGCACTAATGCACAACTACATACCTGCCGATCACCACCCTTAGAAATGGATCTGACAGCTGTTCCAACTTAGTAGCTCACTAATGCTCAGCTCTCCCCTACAGAAGCTCCCACTGCATGTATAACTTAGTCCCTGTGGGCTGCCTGAGTAGGAAGCTGATGACCAGCTGAGCCATGACACCAGAGCAGCTCAACCTATCCACTAGGGATGAGGTACAAAAGCCAGAAGGGTCTGCTTTGCTACTGCTAGCATAAATTTTTCTGTAAGGAGAATGACAGTCTCCAGTACTGTCAACACATCAGTTTTCATCAATAGTAAGATGGGTTTGTTTGGTTTGGGGGGGGTGTTATTTGTTTGTTATAGGGAATAGCCAAGTAAAATTAGGAACCTTGACAGCCTAGTGAGCCAGAAGCTAAATCTTGCTGACAGAAGTGTCATGTTCTAAAAGAAGTCTGCCTTTCTGTAAGGGAAAAGCCCAAAAAGCACCAGTGAAAAAAATCACTGGAAACCAACTTCCATATGGTTTCAAGAGGAAACAATCATTTCTCTCAGAGCTGCTCAGAGCCAGGCCAGGGGATTGTGACTTTGCTTGTAGAGGGGCTTAAAGAACAGCTTCCAGTAACAGCAAAAGTAACTCTGGATCTTCCATATCTCTGGGTTAGAGCTGACCTTACTTTGAGCCCCTGGGATTACCTGAAATCCTGCACAGGAGTCTTCTGACTCCACAAGAGTTCAGGTTGCCTTGAAATGAGTGCCTTAGAGACACCAAGTCACACTGTCACCTGCAGGAACCCACTCAAGAGCACTGATGTGGGAACTGTGGGCTAATGACAGTATCTGTGAAGCTTTGCTCCAGAAGCTGAGTTCACACTTCTTTTAACACTGTTTTTAGCTTTCCTAGGTTCTCCTTAGGTTTCTTACACTTGCTGATGTAAAGGAGAGCATCTTGTGGAGCAGTTTTTCTAAGGCAAGCAGGACTAGCAGAAGTGAAAACTCCTGGATGCATCAGTTCAAGTCAGTCCACTGGGCAACAGAGCTTGGTTCAGTGAGCTTGCTGATGGGATAAATGCTGTGTCTGGAGAGAGCAATGCCCTGTGTACAGTCAAGAGACTGCTCTTCAGACATCTCATGCATAAGCATACAGTAGGCAGTGACAGGGCTGCAGTGCTGGAGCAGACCTGCAGTAACATGGACAGGTAGCCGGCTTGTCACCCTGACAACATCCAAACAGACTGTTCTCCTGATGGATAACACATCTCCAAGCTGTTGCTAAGACAACAAAAATTCATTTATTATGCATAAATGGGCACACTTCATTGCTGGACGTATTAACTTGGGCCATGCCGCTTTGTCTTTGTCTTCTTAATTGATTTAAATCAGATGACATGTTTGGATTCCTTCTTCTTGAAGGAAAGGACTCAGCTGCAGCTCAGTGTAATAGTTTTTTTAATCTTTTCTTCCTCCAATTGATTTCCTGTCTCAAAGACACAAGAGAGGAGGGATGTCTAGTTGCATTTCGTCATCTCACAGGCTTGAAGCAGGCACTGACTACAACACAGTGCTCAGCATCACCAAACAGCTTTTCTTGTCCCTCTGTTCCTTCATTCAAGCAGGGCAAGGGAGCATTCCCACTCTACTACCCTGCCTGAGGTCAGCCTGTTGCCACTCAAATGAAATTTATGCAGTCTAGGAGGAAAAGAGAAGAAGAAACAAAGGCTGGTTTTCCTCACCTGCATACACTGCCAGGCTGCTCAGCTTGATTTATTTGAGATCTCTACTGTACTGCCATCAAATTTGCCATAACACCTTTTTAAAAAAAATATATATATTGTTTTTATTTTTTAAAGTCAAGAGTATTTGCACTGGGGATAGTTGTACCCAAGAAAACAGAAGCATTCTGGACACACCTCTCATATCTTGGCCTCAGGACCCTGCTGTTACCCAGTGAGAGAGTAGCTTTTTCTGCTCTCCTCTCTCATTCCCAGCAGGGTCTATTTAGGCTCTGTGATCTTTAACCAAGAGTCTTCCCAGAGAGCTTTTGGGCCCATAACAGAAAGTATCATCATATGACACAAGAGTGATTTTGAACCCTGAACCTATTACGCAGAGTATGCATAGTCAAATAATCTAAACACAGTCCTAACAAACAAACCCAACCAAACCAAACAAAAAAAACCAGCACAGAAGGCCAACTCAAAGCTCCAGGAAGACACATAAAACAAGCACCTGAGGGCTGCCTGATCCCTCACACTACCACCTTTGAGCAGCACTGACTACTCCTAGAAAAAAAGAGCATTTATCCCACTCCTATGGGATATGCTATAGCACTGTGGGGAACCAATTTCCAGACACCAGGCCCCTGTTAGCTCACCACTCTGCTTTGTTGTCCAGTAGCCCGTGCTTGATATGGTTTGAAGACAGAAGAATGAATAAGAATCTGGATAAATGAAGAGTCAGTGGTAAAGTAAAATGCTAAACACAAAATCTCCCCCTTTTCCTTCAGGAATTTTAGGATTTATCTTTGAGTTAACCTCTACAACAAGCCTGTGAAGAAGACTAAAACACCCCAGATTTTCCCTAGCCAGTTCTTATTCACGGAAGAGGGAATTCTTACAAGTTTTGTTACTGGTCACAGAATAAATAAGAATATGGTACACCTACCATGGCCTCCCAAGAATATGGCAAACTTTTGAGTGAACAGTGTGTTTTGGAGAACTGAAATGATTCAAATTTGACTAATAATTTTGGCCAGAGATGACTCACAAATATCTAAAGGAAAATCAAAGCATTTAATTTAATATATATATATATTTATATATTATGAGTTGCCAAGGAGTTGCCAGAATTTAATTAAAATCTCCCAAATGCACTATTTTGCTTTTTGCTCTCTATTTGTTAAACACATTCAATGTGGTCAACATATGAAGGAGAAAAAAAAATAAAAATCCTAGTGACTGTCCATTACCTAATCTTTCAAGACCACAAGTTCTACTATTGACCTAGAGCAACCGCTCAGCTCATCACAGCAAGAAATTTCACAGCTATCAATTTACCTGACAAAAAATTTCCTTTTCTCTCCACTTGGCTTTCTGGAATACGAAATAGAGTCAGGTGATACTGTGCTCCTCCACACACAGCAGCTCACAAACACCTAACAAGCAGCACAGAGATGGGGCCACCACCTGCACCAGGACTTTTCACTCTTCTGACTCAGTGAGCTAAGAGCATCTGAGACTTTCACCTACAGTAAGCACAAACATGTTCACATTTTCCTGAGTAACCAGACTTACTCTTTACTCCAGAGAGATAATGACATGCTCCATGATCTAGTCAATGCTTTAAGACAATGACTTCACAGAATGAAGTGCTCTGCTTGCAATCCTGTTGCTGTTTCTGTAACAGGCTCAAAGGCTCCTTATGTACTGAAGACAGAGGCACAAAGCATCTCTCTCCCTTCAGTCCATCCACAGTGACCTGAACATTAATTCCCTCTCCAGAGGGAATGCCAAATAATGTCAGTGGAATCAATGAAATAACTGCAGGACAAGGCTGAGTAAGAGAGCCCTGCTCTCGTTGAAACAGACCCTACATCACTGCTCGCTGGCTCCCTGCTAACCAGGGCTCTCATTCTCCTCTGCAGCACATCTCAGGGGCTCATTTTCCCCAGAAGAAAGAGTAAGCAAAAATGCCACTAGATCAAAACAACAGTTTTTCATGTTATCAGATTCAAAGACAGGGGAAAGTCATGACAACCTCAGCTGTAATAAAAGAGGGACAACAGTGATATGAGTATCTTTGCCTCTAATATGATAGCATGAATATGCTATGCAATAAGCTGAAAATATGAGAGCCCCCAAACTTGAATCTCTGCCAAGCAAACAATTTTTAGTGGAATATGTTTAGCTTGTTAAAGATTTAAACCCAGGAGATAATTGCAGTTACTCTTCTGCCTGACTGAAGTAGGCAGCATTTATTAATGTACAGTGACTAAATAAACTATTCCAACATAAGCCACAAAGACTTAAAGTGTTGAGGGAACAGGATAATATCCTGACTAAAAAAAGTCAACCCTGTGCCTGTGATCTAAGTGATCTGTTCCATGATAAACAGCTTATTGAGGTAGACTGGAAGAAAGAGAGCTACAAGTTATGAAAGGGAATTTGATTTGTCCCTCTGAAGGCAAAGTGGTAGCTGACTAATCTGTGCAAACTCTGTCACAGATTTTACAGACCTAGTTATTTCTTGCAGGTCTCCAACCGGCAGTTGGCTTAGATTAAGCCCATGCAAGAGCTGAATTCAGACTGGCAAAGAGATTCATCAGTGATCAAACCCATGATCCGTGTTGTTATTCTGTGTTCACACTTACACATTAAATCAGAGTTCAGTATCCTGCATGTCTACTCTTTAAACTGTCCTGATTGAGCAGCAAAGTCCACCTGTCCTGTGTGTTTTGCAAGTGGCCAGCTGTGTACAAGCTCTCTGGCAAGAGATAGGACCCAACCACCCTGTGTGCTGGCGGTGAAGAAAGGTTGTTTTTGATGTCAATATTCAGAACACTTGGAATACCCAGTGATTTTTGCTCCATTATTTTATGCTGAAGAAAACAAGCCTACAAATAGATCTACCTTCTTCAGCAATTTACGCAAAACACCTCATTAAACAGAAGCACTTTTATTCCTAAAGAAGCCTGCTACATATCCAATGGGTAAAAGGATAAATGGCTATAATCTTTGAATACGTAAGACTACACAGAGTGGGTCTTTCATAGCTGCACAAAGCCCATAATTGAACTTCTGCCCTAGGGATAAGTTTTCCTGCAGTGTAAGTGCTTCCAGTTTCCATACGGGGGTCATGTTCTTTGTCAAGAAAGCAGAGCTTTACATCCAGTTAATTGGTGTTCCCAGCTGTCTTTTTTTGTTGTTGTTGTCGTTGGGTTTTTTCCACTGAGGCTAGTTTTCCAACAGTCATTCAAGCAAATGTGCTCATTTCCCAGTTCCCCCGCAATTCCCCACCACAGTGTAACAAAGTGCAGATTTTGCATGGCTACATTCCAGGCTTCATGGTGTTAAAATCATAGCAGCAATGGAAAAGCATGGAGTCTCAATAGTCATAATGTAGAATTTGAGCTACAGGTGACTCAGTGGTAGTCAAAGAGATGCTGTATGAAAATAGAATGGTTTCTGTGTACAGACTGGTTAACCCATGGAGTTAATACTTACACATGAAGATTTCCATGGTTTGCTAAGCAGCAAAAACTACTCAGTCTGAAGAAAAATCATGACCTCAATTCTCTTCACTGTGTCTGGGTGTCCATCTCAGAACACAGTGATCATGAACAGCAAGCTCCTTCTGCCTTAGTTACTTAAGGCTTTGTGTCTGGTGTCAATCAATCAAAGATAAAAAGGTAAAGACCTTTTATCCCCCCAGTATTTGGATCTCTCCAGCTCAGTGGTGAAACATTCACTGATTTGGGATGGATCAACAGTGGCTGAGAGAGGAAAGCTTAGGCCATAGTCTGCTGCAGAACAAACTAAAAAAATTGCAAGGAAGTCAGTGGATATTATAACACAACTCCTTTATTTTCCTCAGAGGATTAATGATGAACTCTTGTGCGTGCATGTGCAATGTGAGTCCCTTGTAATCATGCACAACTTATTCCAGTTACCAAACCTATTGGTTGAAGAATATCTCGGGGGAGTTCACAGTTCAGGCTGCTAAGCAACTGACCAATAAACATTCAAGACCAAAGTCTTAGGAGTGATTTTACACCAACTCACTCAATTTTACCAGTAATAGCTTTGGAAGAGGCAGTACACTGCACTTGTGCTTTTTGGACTGCTCACCAATGCAGATTCAGTCCTACCTAAATAATCCTTACCACTCACTCTTCCCTCAGAAAACAACCCACCTGTTTTAGTTCACGAAAGATCCCTTGATTCTTGTGATAAAAAGACATTTGACTTTTACAGCAACCCACTTCTAATCTCTTTGGTGTCTGTTCTCTGGATTTCCCCAACAGGGAAACCCACACTATTCTGTGGGCTTCCTGGTAAAAGTTGTCACTGCCTGATGAAAAAAAGCAAACATATGCTGTAATCCTAAAGGTCTACAGCTGGATATTCAGAGCTCAGTCAGCACCTTACTGGGCCTTGTAAGGTCGTATTTTCCCCAGAAAGGTTCATTAAATTTGTGGAAGATTTGAAAACTATGTTTTTTTTAATCATTAGTTGGTAATCAAAAAACAAAGGTGAAATACATAATCATCAAAACACTCCTCATGTGAACATGCCTCTTCTAAGCTGCTGTCAGACCAGCAAGCCAATAGGCTGTGCCAAGACATCTTCTCTTTGGGAGCTTGTGCCAAGATTTGGACCTTCTGATTTGCTAGCACACAAAACACCCACTCACATTCCCCCTTGCAAGAAGAGGTCAAGGAAAACCACTTGCTACCCCTGTGAACTTTCAGGAAATACTTCTGAGAGGCACGTGCCCATGCCCCTTTCTGGGCTGAAACTTCACCAGACAATTTCTTACTCTTCTTGCAATTAACCTTCAGAGAGAATTATTAACTACAATCCTATGCATATGAGGAATTGATCCAGATTATTAGAAACTATGTCCTTACTGCAACTTTACAGCTGTTTCTCCTCCTTAGCTGAAATCCTGATCTCCACAGCCTAGTAATGTTTCTTCACTCAAAATTAAAGGACAGCAATCTCTAACACAGACAGAGGTGATCACATTTTCTTCCTTAAGTGGAGCACTGGAAATTAAAAAGTCTCACTCATTGCTGCTCCTGAAAAATCCTGCAGAAAATCTGGCACAATACCTGTAATCTGGCCCAATATCCTAAACATTAAACAAACAAACAAAAAATCAGGGTCAGCATCATCTCTGACAAGAGAAGATGATAGGCTTAGATGAGGAGTTTGGGCCAGGGAAGAGAGGGAGGGGGAGGGAATCAGGTTCTCTGGGGATCTGTGCTTGGCTCCTCTTTGTACAGTGCCTGCCCTCCAAGCATGAACTCCCACCCAGCCCCACTGCCCCCCAGTCAGTAGTGTTTCATACTCACCATGTCATAAACATTCAGAATCACTGGTTCATTTGCCATTGTTGATTGCAGTAGAGGCTGGATTAAAACCTTTCAGTCCCTGCCAGATGTATGTTGATGCCCCCAGGGTATGCTTTTACCCTGAGCCAGATAGAAGAAAATGCCTCATCCTACCGTCACTGAAGGAAGGAGCATGGAGAGCGGAGGAAAGGAGGGAAATCTCACAGTTGTGTGTGTGTGTGTGTAAAGTTGGTTGCAGGGAGGCAGAAAGGCCTGGGTTGGATTTGCTAGTTGTATAGGGCTTATTTTAGCCCTCCACGCCTTGACACATCCAAGGTTTCTTTGTAACTCTGTAGTGCACCTCGGGGTCTGTAGACTCATACACCAATGTAACCAGGCACCGTCCAAGCTCATAAATCCCGATCCACAGAAGACAGATTCTGAGCCCAAATACCAGCCCTCTTCTGGCACCGTGAGCAAGGTGGGTGGCAGTGCGTGCAGGGAGATTTCTCGGCAGAGCTGAGTGCCGCTACCGCAGCTGCAGTACGCAGGAACCCGGGGCACCAAGGCACGGAGCGGGCCCGGAGCGAGAGCCGAGCTCCCCAACTCCCTCCCGCCGGGAGCCCGGAGGCACCCGGGATCTGTCCGAGGTGCTGGGCTTGTTCCTCCCGGAGCCGGGATCTGTCCGTGGTGCTGGGCTTGTTCCTCCCGGAGCCGGGATCTGTCCGTGGTGCTGGGNGGTGCTGGGCTTGTTCCTCCCGGAGCCGGGATCTGTCCGTGGTGCTGGGCTTGTTCCTCCCGGAGCCGGGATCTGTCCGTGGTGCTGGGGTTGCTCCTCCCGGAGCCGGGATCTGTCCGCGGAGCTGAGGCAGGTCCGCCTAGGCACTCGGTTGAGGGTTCTCCGCCCCTGGCAGGACATGATGAAGAGGCTGTGCCAAAGGAATTCCAGCGCGGGGCTCGGCGGTGGGAGGAAGAGGAGGAGGGGGCTGGCTGCCCCCGGGGCAGAGAGGGGATGCCGCAACCCCCATCCTGCCCACGACGTGCAGGCAGACCTGGCGTCGGCGCCGAAGTTAGAAGGCAGCTCTTCGAGGAAGATGACACGGGATTAACCGGACTGGGGCTGGAGGGAGGAAGATGCCGAGCGGGCGCTGCTTCCAGGCAGGGTACGGGGCCAGGGCTAGACACACCAGCTCTCCGTGCTCTGCTCTCCGCAGGGCCAGTCCTTATTTCGCGATCAGCTCGTCCCGAACCGGGCAGCTCCTACTGACTGACAGCCGAGGGAACCTACCCCGTCCTCTGCTGGCTGGATGAATCGCTGCACGGCACACGGTGGGAGGGCGGGGAGGGGACCAAGCGACTGGGCAGGGCGAGTAGTTTCACTTCTGGCAGCAGCCGGGTCTGGAGCTTCTTCCTGCAGCTACTTTACACTCGTGTTAGGACCGTGAAGCTCTGCAATGTCCTGCCAGCAAACACTCCCCTCTGACCTGGATGTGAGAATCAATTATAAAATGCACTGCGGTAAATTCATCTTCCTTTTGCTCCTCCTCTCTCTTTAAAGGGAGAGCAGTCTGTGATGGTGCTGGGAAAGAGTGCAGCTGGGAGAGGGACAAAGGAGTTCCTGCTCCCAGAGATTTGCAGTGATGTGGAAATTAGCACTCCGACCTTAAATGTTTATACACAACAGACTTCTGAAGCAGGAGGGGAAAAAAGCAGGGATGACCTCATCTGATTTGGAGGCGTATCTGAGGCTGAGGCTCCCTGCCAGCTCACAGCCAACCAGATCTGAATGAAAATTGCAGGGAGCCCGTTACATCAGCAAAGCCCAGCATGCCTCAGCCCTGTCTTCTGCCACATGGGAACCATCCCGTCCGGAGAAGGGCTCACCTCCCTTTGTCAGGAGAGGAAGGACATAGAGCTGCAGCCTTATAAAAGACTTGTTAAACAGTGTGCAGGAGAATTTCTAGTTGAGGCAGACAGTAAGAAAAGGAAGCGAGTACATGTCCTGCATAGCTAAGTGCCAGCCCAACAAAGTCAGATACAAAATTTTTCTCCAGACATTGCAAAAGGAGATGCAGAACTGCTTTGCCCTAGCATGCATTTTGAAAGTGAAAAGCCACAGCTCAAGCTTGGGCACGATGACATGCAACATGGCAGGGACCCCAGCACAGTAATTTCATCTGGACTAGTCATTCCATGGGTGGGCTGGACAATTTCACACACAAGGTACAGGGACCAGCACCCTGACTTCTCCCATATTCCTAGCTCTCCAACCCACCAACTCAAACTGTGCCATTAACCATCCATCTCAACAGCCGGGGTCTGAAGGAACAGTTTGTGCAGGTGGGTAAAGGTGCTTCTTCCTCCTTACCATCTCAGAGTCCAGATACTCCTCAGAGGACAGACTGAGCTCCCACTATCATTTTAAAGGCTATGGAGCAATGGAAATCTTCCTCTGCGAGAGGCTAAGCTGCATCATTCATGCCCTAACTTGTGAGACAAACCGCCTACTGAAACCCAGAGGCTCCTGCTAAACTGTGACAGATACCCTGAGACTGTGACTTTTGGACATGTGTCCTGCTCTAGAGATGGTGATATTTTAAAGAGACTTGAAAAGAGAGGGAATAGCTGATATTAGACTGATGTAACTGGGAAAGAAAAGCAGCACTACAAGGTCTTCCCACACTTACCCACATTCTTATTTGCTAAATTAAGTCCAATGACTGCTGTGCTCAAAGTTCACTAAAATGAATTCGGGATTTAAATCAGATACACATTCCAGAAACAGACATCTATAAATACTTAGGATTTGGGGAAGGTGACAGGCAGCCACAAACTTTGATGCTTTTTCATGTAAACATTTTAAAATTAATCACCTAGGGGAAAAAATAAGATGACCAGAATTCCCTAAACTTTAGAGAGAGAAGAAGGTGGAAATTAAAACCCAAATTTATCTTTAAACTAATCATATTGCTTCAAGAGATCAAAGCCAGTCTAAATGTGCATTTGTTATTTAAAGGACTTTTGCTGTAGGAGAGACAGTAAATATCACTTGCACACTAAGAACTGGATTCTCTCCCTCTAACTTGAAACAACTGTGAGACCAACATTACAAACATTACAAATGTTGTCATTGCTTCAGGCTCCCTTTTCTGCCCCTTCACAGAAAGAAGTTGTTCCACATTGGGACTTAGCCTTATCAGTGTTTCAGTGATCCTTCAAAAATTCCTTTTTTTACCATGGTCTATTCTAGACAACTTACTCTAGCTCTAGATAGAAAGGATCAATCTGAATTCAAAGAGCTTATTAATATGAGTTGTTTTACAGTCACATAAACTCTTCTCAAGGCTTGGTTTGCTTTGAGCTGTGTTGAAGTGTTTCATCAACAGCTCAGGCTGATATCAGTTGAGAAAGTGAATGTCTCTATTTCAGGAGCATGACTACAATCCCACAGATAGCCTCACTGCCTGCAGGCACCAGAGCCCATATCTCGTGTTGTAAAAACATTACAATATAAATGAATTGCAGATACAGAGGAAAGGGAGATTCTTCTTACTCATTAGAGCAGCTGGAACTAGAGCTCTGGGTTGTGTTTTGAATTCCTCTTTTAAGCACTTATGCTGGTTTTAGGACAAAGCACGCACATTTTTTCCATATGTACACCTAAAGCTAGACAGCATCTTCATTCACATTTAAGCAGCCTGTTGCAAGCCCAAATTTTCTCATATTTCTAGCACTCAATTTAAAGGGATTCACATATTTGAGTTCATCTGTCGTCACGCCCACTTATTATTATGGTATAAGCATGCATGCACCCTCAAGGATCAGTGTCTAGAGGAGACAAGGTGGTCTTATGTGTGTTCTTTGACTAAGAAAGAGGTGAAAAGGTTACAAGGAAATTAGTGCTGCTGCCCAACATGGACTGAAAAAACAAGAATCAGGTATAACCTTAAGGAATTACCTGGGATATTAAGCACAGCAGTCAGTAGCCAAGAACTTCAGCCACCTCCTCCAGGTCCCAGTCACAAAAGTGGCATTGCTGGACACTGTAAACAGAGCTGAGACATTCCACTTCAAGCAAGAACAAAAGAACAACAGTGCATCAGAGAAATAACAGCTGCATTAGAGGTGATGGCCTATCTGTGAGTTTGTCTACTTGTGTTGCTATTCAGGAATTCTAGTTTAAATTAACACCTTTCCTTTATCTACCCTCATGCACTTTTAAAGGCTCAGAAGCAACCCAGCAGACAATGGGGCTTTCAAGCATGTTTCACAGCAGGGCTGCCCAGTTTAAACTTCAAGACACTTAATGGTCTTCTCTCCACATCAGGTATACCACCTCTGGCTGTCCATTATATTTTTTTGACAACTTGTCATTTTGAATTGTATTAAGTGCTTCTATGTATGTCAAGTTGTCATTATTATCCCATTCTGAGTACATTAGTCAAGAGTATCCTTTTTAAAGAAAACATAAAATGGCTGTTGAAAAACTAGTATTTTTTCAGATCCTTGAGAATGGTGGAAGGTATGCGAGAATGAAAAGGGAATTGCAATTCCTGCCTTCCATCTATCAGAATAAATCATCCCGTGGACAGATGCTGGAGCTTTGTAACCTTATTCTGGGATTATGAGAGAAGGTATTTTGATTAAGGCACCTGAAGGAGTTTAATCTCACTTCTAACTGAGTCATTTCCATATACCAAGGATCTGACTGATTCTGGTCAAACCTGAGTACAGGCTATGGGAAAAAATGGGGAGAGAAAATCAGCACAGGATGCCAGCAATGTGCTTTTTCCTTGCCTAAGGTACTATGTGGAATATTTAACTCCTTATTGCACCACAAAGGAAAAGAACACTCGAATTACTTCAATAATTTAAAAGATTTCATCCAAGACTGCAGGGATTTGTAGCTCAAAGCTATGTGTTAGTAGAAGGGGGAAACAAAGTTAATATTTGCATTGAATTCCTCATTGAATCATTGATTTTATCAATGATAAAATTTCATTTTTTCATAATGTTTCATCTCCCTTCTCATTGCAACTACACTTCACAGCTTTTTAATATAAAGGTCTTTGTCAGGAAGCAGTGAAGGTTGATAGCTCCTAACATGACTGACAGGGCAGAGTTTCTGCCTACAGCAGAGAAGAGCTGGAGACCAGGATCCCATTTACGTCACCGGGGCAGGGACTTATGACCCCTGGCTGGGCTAAAATGGTGCTCCTGGCCCATGGAGAGGCCCCAGGGGAGCACAGGACTATCTCCTCTGTTTACATAAGGCAACACTCAACTGAGGGCCAAGCAAGGTACACAGAGACTTTCAACCCGGAAACTAGGATGAAAATGCCGAACATTCCTGTTCATTCTTATTCTAAGGATTAGGGAAGTAGTTGTTGTCGTTATCGCTATTAAATTTCACAGCACAAACTATCATGGGTCAAAAGGAGCCAATGGATGCAATTAAAAGGGACAGTACACAGTAATTTGTGCTGTATTTCTGGGAAGCAAAGCAGGCTTAGTTTCAGTGTTTTTTTCCACAGCAACATCTTATTTATTTGCATGATGTTATAATAATGTTTAGAAGCTGTGGCAGGGGGCAGGGATCCATGCACTGGACACTGTATGAACACAGAGAAGTGGAGTGCACCTACTCAGAGAAAAGTGGTAATTAAAGAGATGTGACAGGGGAATGGCAAGAGAAAAGATACATCATTAACCCCATGTCACAGAGGTATGGGAAAGCAAAGTGATCAGACTTCAGCCAAACAGCATAATCTGCTGGATAGTCAGGACCAAAGAGAACTGAAATGAGGTGCAATGCCACACTTGTGAAGAAGATAGGAATAGGTAGCATAAGATGCAACCCAAAAACCCGGAGTTTGCTTAACCCTGAATGTGCCTAAGCTGCCTCCCTCTTGCACCAGGACAATATTTGTTCTGTTGCTGAGCCTGCCCAGAGCTACCCCACCTGAGGCACAGTGGTTTTTCACTCCTGCTGCAGTCTGACAGAGACACAGGAATCAGCACGGCGGCATGTAATACCCCAGAACACTTAATCTGCCTGATGGGCTCTGATGCATCCTACTGTGTTGAACACAGAATCTTGAAAGAAAGGCCATGCTTCTTCAAAACCACCCTGTTGGGGCCATTGAGTGCCTTTTATATAATCACCTGTTAGTTAGATTAGAGGGAAATCTAGTCTTATGTTCTTGCAATGCCTTACATCCTTCTTGCTCACTACACAACAAAGGATTCAAGAGACCTGGGCTCCATTCCCAAAGTATTTTATGCATTTAACACTGGGTGAAGACAGCTGACAGAAAAGGAGACAGAAGTCCCAGCATTTGTTCCTAGACATATTCCCCAGCTACTAAGTGACACTGTTCCAGCACTCCCAAGCTGTCTATTGATAAGTGCCCAGGGTCTCTTTCTCAGTCAAGCTATCATATTCTGCAGAAAAATGACCAAAGCTAGTGGTACAGGATATTTATTAAAGAGATGTATATACTCATCACACCTTATTCACAGAATTCAGGTATTCCTTTTTATATATCAAAACCTCTCTTTGCAGTCCTTTCATAGAACCTGAACCTTTATAAACAAAATAAAGAAATCACAAAATGTATTGAAAGGTGTTTCAAAATTGGTCCTAATTTTTAAGTTTTCTGTTACTTTTATAAATGGTGTGTTCTAAGTAGAGTAAAATACAACTTTCAAGAGCTAGTCTTTA
Organism: Parus major; assembly: GCF_001522545.3. Lineage (NCBI taxonomy): Eukaryota > Metazoa > Chordata > Aves > Passeriformes > Paridae > Parus > Parus major. The sequence goes on along the minus strand of NC_031774.1, from coordinate 27,754,972 downwards.
CAGCTTGTTAATAATGGTTAATAATTACAGGTGCTCCACTGTCTTCTTTAATTGCATGAATTCCCTTACAAATCAACTTGTGCTTGGTTGCTGGGGCTTTTTTCAGAATACTAGAATGTAATTCCCTTTCCTTATTTTACTCGCTGTTCATGTTGGATGATTAGCCAGCACATAAAATAGAATGCTGCCATTCTCTGGGACTATTATAGCATTCCAACAATACAAGGAACCTTTTAGCTTCTAGAACCAAACACCACAGCCAACAGACAGCAAGTGCACCCACAAGTGCCTTTTGATAGTTTCAATACTACTATTACCACCACACCACTATGATCAGCTTTAGCTGGCTGATTTTTTTTTTACCCTTTGCTTAAAAACCCCTTTCATTTTTAAAGAGTGAGCTATCAATCTATGCCTAAGCAAAAAGGGTAGCTCTCTAACTCCCCAGGAGTACTTCATCTCTTGTTTGGTTTGGTACAGAGATTGGGCAGCTCTTTCCCTCAGAAAAGCAAGAAGGTATGGGTTTAGTGTTAGACCTTTAAGTTGATTCATTTGATGTCTGAATCTGGATAGTTTTTTACAGCTTTACAAGCCTTAGTGATAGGTTTTGTTTAACCCAATAAATTCTGTAAGACATGCCCAGAGCACTCTAACAGGCCCCTTCATAAAATCCATGTGAGCAAACAGGCTGTGCCTAACCATAACCAAGACATGTGTGCACTTCTCAAATGACTCAGTCAAGCTGAAACCCACTGCAGTGCCTTCTCTAACAAAACTCATATATAAAAGCATCATTAAACAGTGAAGGAAAGTCTGCTGATAAAGAAGAAAATCCAGTAGGATTTGGAGATGAAACTCAGTAGTTTTTTTTCCTCTCATTACTCCCACCCTCAAATTATCATATAAGCCTTTTGTGGCACACATTCTAGATACCGGCGGTTTTGAGCACTGTTATAGTGTAAGCTGAAATCCACAGCACAGAAAATCAGTAATAGTGTCCCATCCCATCCCACCTACACTCGTTGAGCTTAGTCCATGGTCTTACTTGGCAATGGCAAATTAGGCCACTGCACAAAGGCAGCCTTTGTGTGGCAGTGTACATTTTCCATTTTCTGCCTGTTCTTGTTGGCATCATGAGAGTGGCCCCATGCTTAGTCACCGTTTGCAGATTTTCACAAAGGACCTATCTGCTAATCTCTCACAAGTCTAAATGAAGGGAGATTCTGTTTAACTGTGCCAAAGCAAAAAGCTGTGTTTGTTTCTACAGAGCTACTGAAACCCAAAGCTTCAGATTAAATACATTTGTTATTTAGGAAGACTGAAGCTATCACAGATGTCACTGGAATGTATTGGTCAGAAACTGATTATTTCCCCATCTTTCATTTATCACCAATCCTGCAACACAAGTCAGATCATCATCTGAACAGCAAAAAATGTGAACCCAGCCACCCAAAAGGTGAGGAGAAACAATTCTGTCTTGCAACAGTGATGAAGAAGGTTCAACTGGAGGTAGGGCAGAGAGGCTGGGAGAAGCATAAAGGCCTCTTGCAAAGCTGGTGGAGTTCATGGATGTAAGGACATGTTTCTTATCCTTCAGTAACCTAATTCATCCTGACAGATTTTGGAATGCTGTTCCTACCCTGCATCCTCACTAATGTCTCAGTCTCTTCCTGCACTTCCAGGACCATGGCCTTCCATGAAACACAGTCAAATGGCTATGCTGCAGTAGCCACCTTCCAAACCCAAGCACACCAACTTCCTTTCACCCAATAAAGAATCAGGGAAGAAGGAGGAATGGGAGAGAAGCAGTTCTGGCTCCTGAAGGCATGCATGGACAAGGCAGGTATCAGAGTCTTGGTTCCCATTTCCCAGGGCCATTTTTCTCCCCAGCAATCTGCCCTGTGACCCACCCAAGGACAGAAGACAAATCTATTTGACTTCTTCAGGTGGCAGAGATAATATCACCATTCCAGCAAAACTACATTTGCTGCCTTCATTACCCTGCATATTTTTAACTCATGAATGCTATGAAATGCCACAAAGCACTACTGGTATGTCACTAACCACTCCAACTTCACCACAGAGATGGCAACTCCTGACAGGACTACTATCAATAGTCTCTGAATCATTTTAAGATGAATCAGACTGTTCAAAAATTTATAATAGTCATGCACCAGCTTTCTGCTTCCTTACAAATTATGAGTAATACTTGCATTGAACAAGGAACTAACATTTTGAAGAAAAATAATCTCTAATTCTTCCTGTTTTTTCTTCCACTGGCTAATATCAGGGCAACAATTTTCAGACTGCTGATTAAAATCTTCTGATGAGAAGTTATCTTTAAATGATAGGGAGGGGGAAGATCGTTACATGAATGTTTTCCAAGTAGTTTTTATCTTTCTAAATATTCCTGCCATATTACCTGCTCCCCAGAGGATGAGGAGGCTAGGTGGCACTGCAGACTAATGGACTAGCTTGTTATTATAGGAATTAATTAAGTGAATTTGGTGATCTTCTCAACCAGTTCCACAGCTAACAGAGATTTCTTCAACCCTCAATCACAGAAGAAATCGAAGGCAATGGGCCTAAGCACATAATTTTGTAAGGTCAGTGCTGGAATGAACATCCAATGGGAGAGAACCCACTGCTCATCGCTTTGCTTGACGTAACGGAGTAAGGATATAAGAAAGGATATAAAAATACTGCTTCAGTCAATATTGCTTCAGACATATATCAGAGTTTGCCTGTTCTGCCAGTTCTTCATATAAGGATCATGAACACTAAAGAACACACACTCCCACCTACAGCCATAACCTAACCTAACAGAGTGATATTTGCTTCTTTTTGGTTAAAAAATATCCTAATAAAAAATTAAATAAAGTTAAAATAAAATAAAATAATAGTGTTTTTCTTCCTATGTTGCCTGCTTTGCCTAAGAAGTATGCCAGTATCAGAGGACTATCTATGTTCTTATTAAGAAAAAATATGTTATCAGTAAAGGTGTTATGCACATATCATCCTGCTGACTCAAAAAAATATACACAACAGTGTATTTCCACCAACAAAGCAAAAACCCCAAAGCAGGCTTGCTCCTCCCTGTGCTTTTCTCTGTCAGCATCACTTCCAACCCCTTCTGTCTGTCTCACCTGCTCCCCACACACACACACATCTTCAGTGCATCTTCAGTTCTCTGCATTTTCAGACTTCCCCAGACCACATACTTTAGTCTTGTTCAAGCCTCTTCCTAGAATCTACTGCCTGTTGATTCCACGCTCTTATTCTGGTTATTTTATTCCACAAAGATATTCCATTTATCTTTCTGCATCTTGAAAAAACACACAGTGTCTGCCTTGCTGTTACTGGCATCTTTGCACAGCAGTAACCACATTCACCTTTTGTAACAACAACAATTCTCATGTATAAAAGAACAGCAAGGAAGAATCTCCAGCTCTGAATTAGGGTGAAGATCTTAGTTTAAAGGACAGGTGTTTTCAGAATAGAAGCTCCTACACGATTATTACTTAGAAAATGACTCCTTATTGAAAAGCAAAAAACAGTCTTAGTGGTATTCTAACTGAGGTAAATACAAGTCACAGCACTGGGGGACAATAATAGCTCGAGACAGAAAAAATCTTCCAGCTTCTCAGATTTGACACATCTACTTCTGTAGTGTAATTATTCTTTCCTGCTTTATGACTAATATTTTGATTGACATGTGTTAAATCTCATGTCATAAAATGCCTTACAATGGATGAGGATTGTACCTTTCAGCCTCCACTAGACCTTGTCTAAAGAACCTGAAAATTTAAATTATGCCATCTGCTCTTTCATCTGCTCCAACAGGATAATGCTGTGATCCTTAAAGCACATCACACCTGCTACCTTGATTTCATATGCACTGTTGTTGCAGTGACACCGAATGTTTAGTAAAAACTTAGCATCATTGCACTTAAAGAGATAAAATGGTTGCCCTTGAGTTAAAGTTCCAAATATACCAGTTATAACCCAGACTGCACGTGTCCTTCATGTGTCTTACTGGAGCAGAAGGGTAGTAACCTCCTCCTTAGCCCTCTCCCTTTCTCCTGTCCTGTCACAGAGAGTGGTGAATTCCCATACCAGCATCTCTCTTCCTTTCTAACTCCTGATGCCACCCACAAGATGTGGGGAATGTCAGAAGGGGCAAGAAGTGTGCAAGAAGAAATAGCCTCTACATATAACCCCTATACCAGCATCACTGTCCTTTCTCACCAACAGAATGAGAAAATAACTTCTGTTTTCTACTCCTATCTAATCTCCTCCTAGTTTCCTCTTGCCACAGAAGACATCTTTGAGTCCAAGAGGAAATACTGGCCAAAGAGCTAAAGCTGTTAAGATGATTTCAACATCTCCTCTGCAAGGCCAGAGGGCAGCCCTTCTGCTCCTGTAACCCTGAAACAGCCAGAAGAGGGAGATGATGTACAGAGAAGCTGATGGGAAAAGGGGAAGGAGAGGGGAAAAAGTCAGAGGCAGCAGCTGAAAACTGACCCTTGTTGAACCCATCCATATCAGGCTCAGCTTCTTATCTGTTCCCAGTCTCTGTTTTGTTTTGCACTATCAACTCTGCTTAGTCCTTTCTATCTATTATTTGATGAAGGGTAGGGAACTAACTGGGCTGCTGGCAGAATTTACTTTTGTTTTTAGAAGTGATAAAAAAATTGGTGAGAAAATAAATCAACTGGGTTGTAAATCAATTGAGTTGAATGGGCAGTCCTCGTTGATCTAGAAACCAAGTATGTCAAAGTAGCCATGGAAATAGCAACTGCTTCTGGAACTCTTCAAAGCTCAGTTATAAAACTGCAGCAACACCACCTGTGTTCTTTGTGAAATAGACCCAAATGGTGTGTCCTATACATTTTCTGCTCTCTGTTAAATAAGAAAGCTGAAAATGGCTGTCAGGAAGCAGCAGCCCATCACAAACTCTTTTTTGCTTAGATGTACCAAGGCAGCAAATGAGAACTACATCACATTAGTACCACAATCAGAGCACCCTGGCTGGCAGACACACCAGCCTGCTCATGTCTGGAACACAATTCCAAGTGGGAACCAACCAGGCCTGCAATTAATCTATTTATACCAAAGGGAAACTTCACTATCCGAGTGAAAATGGAGAGAGTTCTCCCAGTGCCCAAGCAGCAGAAGTAAGCTAAGCAAGGCTCTGCTGTAACACAAGGGCGTGCTTCTGACATAGAAGGAACTACAGAATGACTAAGCCAAGGGTAGGGCTTCACCAAAAGGAAAACAAAAGGAAAGGGAAACAATTTTAAAAGACACAATGTAAAGATATGCTGAAATGGGTGGTAGAGGGTAATGAAGGAGAAACATGTGATTAAGATTCATCAGGCCTCCCCCATCCTGTCTTGAAATTATCATCTGAAATGCTCTGGAGGCCCCTCTGGGATGGCAGAGACTGTACCAGTTTCTGTACACAAGGATTCAGAATAATAGGTCAAACATATCACCAGAGAATGAGGAATAGGGCAGTCAGTCAATGAATGGGTTGAATACAACATAGAAGCTGAAACTAACTGAAGGGTTAAGTTACAGGTATAGAGTTTTATTATCCCCAAAGGAACATGGATTATTAGAACAGAAAAGCAAAGTCTAATGAAACTAAAAATACTGGCAAGGACATTTTTCCACAAAGGTGCTCAGGCTTTCTTGAAATATATATGCAAATAGGTGTATATCCACATGTACATATAGAATCATATGGACATATAGAACCATATGTATATATACATATAACAAACATTTGCCTAGAGTTCAGTTCACTGTTATTCTCTATATAATACTTTGATAGAATTCCTTTGCTCATTGCCCTGAGCATCTCCCTGGAATATGGAGAAGAAAGGAATTTGCTTCTTTTGGTAAATCCCACTGAGACTGCATGAGAAAAAAACATTTCCTGGAAAAGGAGAACAAACAAACAAGGACAGGATCCCAGACAACCAACCTTTTGGATGAAAAGGACAGTTTTTACTAAAACACATAGCAGTAGAAAAACTCTTGTCAAGCTAAAGAAAGCAACTCACTGCAAAATGGAATTCCAGCAGGAGATCAACATTTCTCCTTCCCCAGATTAAAAGCATCCCAACTTCATCAAGCATTAAGGCCTCAATGAACTAATCCTTAGAAATTCAAGCAGAGAAACTCTGTCTACCAAGTCACACACACCCACATCACCCACTCAGAGAGACATCATGCTAATAATGCAGGGCTGTTGGCTGTGTTTTGTATTCTGGCCATACTCCAGAGGGGCTCTTGAAATCTTGCTATGCTGATGGAATTCAGCTTGGCCTCATCTGCAGCTGTTAGAGAGATCCCAAATGGAATCAGATACAGGTCAGTGTTTTCCATTATATTGAAGTGCACTGCTTTTGAAATCTCTATGTTAATCATATCCTTTGTACCTGGTATGAAAAGAGAAATTTAGATGCTAGATTCTAAAAACTGTAGGTTTGAATGAAATTTCTTAAAAACTGTTTAGTGGCATCTCCTGTCCCTGCCACTCAGTTAAACTTATCCAACCCAGAAATGCAACCTGACCCCAGCAGCTGAGGGACAGTCAACAATATCCTTTGGTCCAGTTTAGCTGTGTTACTGGCAAGTACACTTGTGTCAACTCAGAACACCTGTACTATCCATCTATGAAACCCACTGCTAGCAGAAAGGAAACTCTCACGTGTGAGGTCTTTCAGATATCCATAGGGTGTGCAACAGCAGAGAAATAACCCTACTTTCCATTCCAACAGCAGTTTCATCAGGGCTATGTCCCCATCTCCCTTGTACTTCCTTTACTCCAACACTCATCCCTGGTGAAAGATGAGCCTACCTCCCTGGGACTACAATGCAAGAGGGAATCAATCATTTCTGTAGGAACTAAAGAATCACAACAGAATGTAATCTGAAGAGCTCCCTGTAAACTGCCCTGTGCTGTCTCATCACAGCTCTAGAATCTGTGAGGGAGGCAGCATCCAGAAAGAAGCAAAAAGGAAACAGTTAAAAACAGAAAGCAGAAATAGCTCAAAACCACCATCCAGCAGAGTTCCCAAGTTTACAGAGGTTGGCTAAGGACCACAACAGCACAGAAATGGCAGTCAGTGGCTGTAAGTAGAGCAGGTAGGCAAGAGATGAGGATTTAGGAGAAAGAGACAAAATAGAGAGCTATGGGAATCAAGGGGCAGCTATCAGAGGCATGCTTCACATGCGCACAATGGCATCTCCAACCACGTAGGACTGCTAGGGACAATACTTGTACAGGTGCTTACCACACCTTGCAGCTCTACTTTTCCTTGATGTGTGTTCTACTGGAACAGTTAGAGAGTCAAAATTCTTTGTTAATCTCATATTTAGATTTACTCAACAAGGGTCACACCCTATCCAGTGTCTGACTTGTTCAGGTCAATCTATAAGAAATTAATACCTTTGCTCTCATCCATACCAACGCTGTCCTTCCAGCATGCTGGCCCAAACCACACTTTTCACCTTCCTGCAGAGTCAGTACAACACTTGCAATACACAGGTCTTAAAGTTATGATGGTCCTTATACCTGGAATCTCCCAGTCTCACCGAGTTACTTTAGTTTCTCAGGTGAAGAGAGAACATGCATAGGCTCAACAGGAAACATTCTGGTTTGGGTTTCTGATGGATACAACATACTTCCTGGAGGGTGCTCCACTATCAGTGCTGCAAACATGAGGCTGTTTCGATTATCTTCCTATTTCCCCTTCAACCAGCTCACATTCACACAGACACTGCCTGGGAAGAATAGCACCCACTTTTTAACAGAGTTTGCAGACTGGAGCTGTTGCAGCTCAGAAGTAGAGGGGGGGACACTTCACTCTCACAAGTCAGCACCGAGGATGTTAGATTTATCCCCAGAATAAGCTCTCTGCACTGACAGAAGTGAGAGGTTAAAAGAGACCAGATGAAAACTCTACAGGGAGCCATTTCAGAGCCAAATCTTCTAGGAAAGCTTTTGCCTTTCTCAGAGAAGCCCTGGAAGATCGGGAGAAATAAACTTATCATCAGATGTCCTTTGCTTAGCCTGAATGTCAGAATGTTTCTGTTTGCTGGAAAAAGGCCAGGCCAGAGCTGTGAGCATTGATGGGAGAAACCTGCTCCTACTCAGGCAGGGAGACAAACCCAGCAAGAGGAGAGGACATGGCCATAAACATTTTTCCTTATGGCAACTCAGTTCTAACCCAGCTCACATTGCACCTCCAAATTGCAGAGGTGATAGATATGTTCTGCTTACTGCTTACTAGAAGAGTGCCAGAGAAAGGAATCACTGATCATACCTTCTTCCTTCTCCATCATCCTAGAAAATGCTATTTACCTAAATGAGGAGGAGGCATTCAGCCACACGAGACAGCTACAGGATGGGTACACCCAACTGAGCAATGCAGAGTATGTATAAAACAGAAGCCTGCCTCCTGAATAAGCCTACCTGCCAAACAAAATGTCTTTTTCCAACACATGGTGCCTTTGACATTTGCCTTCAGTCGTGAGGAGACTTGCAATTCATAAGTGCCATAACCATATATAATTCATCAGCTGTCTCCACAGAACTGAAAAATAAATCACATTAAAACCATCATCTGTTTTAAAGATGATTATTAACATGTTATTCAATGTGCCAAATTAATTTTGCTTTGTGTAGTTAAATGATTCCTTTTTCTAGGATTTTTCTTTGTTTTTGAAAGCACTTTGGCTTAAAATTAATTACACTTTAAAAGGGACTTCCTGCTCAGAGCACCACAGAAAATTAATTCATTACTTCTTTACTGCCACATGGTAACAGGCAGGCCAGGCCCTGCTTCCTCTACCCTTCCAACCCCAGAGTGCTGAAATGGCTCCAATTCCTTTTGCTCTAGATGGCTGGGTACCAAGATCCAAGGACTGCAGGTGTCATCAGCATTGGATGGCCATTCCATCCTAGGAGAGGAATAAGAGATCCCAGGAGTAGAAGCTAGCAGGGATCAAAGTAAGGTTTTTAGCATCTCAGTGCAAGAGGCAGCAGCTGCAGTATTCTGGGATGCCCCAGCACAAAAAGTTACAGTAGTAACTCTAGAAGAGCTGTTCTATTGACACTTGCCACCATTTACAGCTTGACACACGCTGAGCTGGCCATACCCACTGCTGCTCACAGCAGTTGTGTTTATAGCTGCAACCTGGATGGTATTTTAGGATTAAATCCAAAGTCTGCCACCAAACACAGACCCAGACACACATGCTCATACCTTACATGTCTAAGTGTTGAATTTGAATAGCTCTCAAACACGTGGGTTTTGTAGGTAGTTCATATATAATACCAGCATGTAGAAGTCCAGATATTTAAGATGTACCTCTGCAGGGAATGCTTAGAAACATAAAGCTGAGTGCATGAAAATGGAGATGAAGTAGTTGTCAGCCAGAAGTGACAGCCTTGAAATACTATCACTCCTGTTTAACTTCCATCAAAAATGACAGGATAAAATGGCCCTCACAACTGTGGTGCTGTGAGAAGGAAGCACTACCAGTGTAGGTATTTCCAAAGAGACAACAACAGTCTGAAGAGGAACTCAGATTACCAAATTTGTGTAGCTCTACTCCACTTAATTAAAATACTTTTAGTAATTAGGGAACCCCACTGGCTTTCCTCCTATCTACCTCCAAATCCTCCTTCCTCCTTGAAATTCAAATTTGAACTGCCCTGAAGCATGGAGAGTGTTTAAACTCTGGATTCATTTCAAGTTAATAAGCAGATGATGCCAAGCAATGGAGTCCAGATTGACATTTCAATCAAAGTTCAAGAGAGTAAGAGATCTGAAATATGTATTCACCTCCATTCACAGACCTCTATGGACATTCAGCCTTTCAAACACATCAAGAATGAATCTGTCACACTGGACCTGGTAAATCTGCATAATTTAAATATGAGGTCAGATAAAGGTAAACTACCAAACACTGTCACTTTATTGGCAAATTGATTGTAAAATTACCTTTTTTTAATCATATAACTGGGAACTATCTGAGCTAAGGAAATTCTCAGCAGTCAAAAATGTATGGATCCAAACATAATAGATGTATGTTAATAGAAAAACTGCACAGTAAGGGTCCAACAAAAGACACCAACCAACAGCAGTGGGGATTAATATACAAATAGACTGGAAATTAAACCCTGGAACACCAGTATTTAATTCCATAGTTGTCAAACCTACTTCCCCACACAGACACTTCCTCTCATTTGTGGAAAACCTGCAAGGCTAAAAGAAGGGCATTGCATTAAAGCCAGATTAAGAGAGGCAACCACAATGTTCCTCTTTTTCTCTTCCTGAAGTAGGCCAGAATCAACAAGTAAGCAACTAAGTCAGACCGCCTTTTGCAGCCCAAACCATGTTCTATCATTTTGTTCTGAAAAACAAATAATAGGGAAAGCCATTCTAAAACCTTAAACTATGTTTTCTGCATCTGCATGCATCACAGTGTTCAGCTTTGGCAGAAGGTTTAGCATGAGCAGTATCTCTCCTCATTAAATCCAGCTTCCCTGCGATGCACTCCATGCCACTGTTAGCAATGCTACTGCAGTTCTACCTGTTTAAGGTGCTGTTAAATTCAGGAGGGATTCCAGCCTATGTTTCTGCCCATTAGGAAGACTGCCAGCTGCTTATTTGCCTCTGACCTTCCTGTTGCCATAACAGTTGATGCTTGAAAGAGGGAAAGATAAAGCCAAGGAAAGGAAAGGACATTTTGTGGATAAAAGAACCTTATCTGCCAATATCTTTAAGTGATCTTCAGTTCTGAACAAGATACAAGGGTGAACAACATGGAAATGGAAAGCAGCTGTTAAAACACCACTAATTACATGGTTCTCCACAGAAATAAGATAACTGCCTCTAAGGGATACGTGTATTACTCACTCAACACTATAGGGTCAGTATAGCTTTATTAAATTGTCCCAGAAAACAATTCACTACCTGTTGGGAGATCTTCCACTTGCTTCACTGCAAAACTAATAGATCACTCCTTCCTGAGTCTTTCTCAGTGCTATCATCTTTAAAGGACTGGCTCTGACCTCTGTACAGCTTCAAAGTTTGTAGGAGGCACAACCCAGTCCATGACTCTTCAATGAGCTGAGCACTGACAGCTTCCCAGCTGAGTCCCTTAAGGAGAAACTCATTCCAGAGGCAGCCTTTTGGGTTGGCATTCTTCTGACCTGCAAAGTATCAGCAAAAAGACTAGAGAGTTAGTACAGCTTTCAATTGGCACCTCAACCAAAAATCATACCATCTCTTAAGATCAGTTTCTGCTCTGGAGTACAGGGGCATAGAAAACACTGTATGGTTACAAAAAGGCACAGGAAGCAATCTGGAGAACTGTTAGCAGAAAGAATCTTACTTTCGTTTCCAATAAAGTTCAGTGGTGAAGGAATAGGAAAACTTGAGGTTCATGGAGGAGCAAAACAACAAGACTCTACCCAGAGCTCACCTGCAGAAGGAGAGACTAGAGCTCTCTTTGGAACAATCTTTGCATTCAATGACACATCACCAGCCACATCAGCACCCTGAAGCCTATCTCCATGTGAGGAAGTTTAGTTGACTTGAAGTTTGATAACACAGGTAAGAATCTGTCATAATCAGCATAGTACATATTGAATCCAGTAGAAAAGCTAGGAATTATTTAATATGCTCTCTGAAAGACTTTAGCAGTCTGCACTCCAAACATGAACATACATCACTGTCCAAAACAAAGGCATTTCTGGGGTCACTCAGGCACTCTCAAAAAGGGGCGAGGGCTTACATTGCTTTTGGTAGAGGGCTGCACATACAGAGCTGCAGGAGAGTGAGAGATGAGTCAGGAGAAACATCACAAGAACCATGAAGAGTAGGAGAAGAAAGGAAAAACCTGACAGAACAAGAAGATATTGAAGAACAATTCAGGGAGGGAGTGTTGGGGTGAGATCTGGGTAACTCCTTGAAAGAGACAAGGAGGAAGCACAAACACTGCCTGCTGTACTAGATGAGAAAAAGACCTTAAATAGTTGGTTTGTTGTTTTTTTTTAAATTAGAAGGTAACATCAAAGATTCCTAATTCTATTATCATGTTCTTTAGTATTAACAACCCAAAGGGATTTGGTGTGTGTGCAGCAAAGGGTGAGGCCTAGATTTTGAACTTTTAAGTGACTAGATACACAGTTAAAACATGCAGCCTTATTAAGAGCAGCAATTCTTCCAGAGAACTGGATAACGAGCTTGCTTTACCTAATTTCAAAGGGTTCCGATAATAATCTGGGCAAGTTAGACCTTGCTCACTTTCTAAATAGATCAGCTGAATGGCTCCTAGAAAGCAGAATCCTGAAGACACCCTGCAGGATTATGGTACAAAGAAAAAGCATCCTCTATTGTAAATCTTTGATTTTATCAATAAAACATTTATCAGGAAAGAATGAGGGAACAACTCCTATTTTTCAGAGGTATCTAGTGAAGTTCCTCATGGTGCAGTAATGAATAATTTTTATTTGAGTTGCAAGAAGTAAAATTTGATTATTCTGACCCATGATTGAGGGTAGAAAAAGGGGAATAAATTAACAATTTTCCCTCAATGACAGAAGGTCAACAGCAGACTCCATCAACTTTTAACACTTGGATGTATTTTGTTAAAATCTGTGAAATGGAGGAGAAGACCAGCAGTAAAATAAAAATAACAATATTTTAAGTGATATCATTATGTAAATTTTATACAGGGAAGTGATACCTTTTACCTGACAAGCTTAAAATATAAAAATATCTTAGCAGGTTTTCTAGTTAGTGACTTAATTTTCCCTTCTGCTATGCCTCTAGTCTAGTAGAGAGTATCACCTATCTAGTTCAACCACTAGCTCTCCCTGCTGAAAAATTTTTCAAATATCCAAGAGGTTTGATAAGGCTTTCTCATTAATATCCAGAGAATGCAAAGCAGTTTTATACTGTCAATAGCAAGGATTGTAATAAAGAACCATTTGGGAAGCCAAATGCTGCAGCATTTCCCTGGTAGAAAAGCTAGAAGCCAAATTTCATTTTCATTTCAGATAAAAATTTACACCTCCACAGTCAGAAAAGCAGAGTTTCATGAAAGGGGTACTAAAATACAGTTTGTCTTGTCTTATGAAGCCACATTCTTGCCTAGAAGACATCAGAAGCTCTAGATCTTCATGGGGTGTTTTTATAGGTTGTGCTACTAATGGGCAAAAGAGCACCTAAATATGTATTTCATATTGATGACTCTTACATGACTTCAGTATTCTAAGGGTGCTATTGTAGCAGGATTTGTGGCCAGACACAGTTGCTATGGGTCATAGTCAAATCTCTTTCCACTTGAGAGCAGATCTTCATTGTTATTGGGTAGTTGTGCCTTTCCCCGAGTTCCTGTAACCATCTGAGGCACATTTTGCAATAGCTGACCAGAGGCAAAGTTATCTGTGTGAAGATTTCTTCCATTCAGACAGAGGACAGGACTTCAACAGGTCTGCAAATCAAAAAACAGCAGGGATTTGGATAAAGACCAGATTCCTAGAAAATAGTTGGTGCCTGTGAACTATCGTTTAGAGAGCTATGGCATTGTCTCCACTGCAAACAAAATGCATATTTGAATTTGTATGACATTTGGACAGTTTCCTAGTTTGGAGTTGTCCCTACCATGCAAATATTCATTAATATCATCCTGAAAGAAGCACAATCAATGCAGCCTCTTCTAAAAGTGGGGAACTGTTTAGGCAGTGAAAGAAGTGAAAGCAAGAAGAACATCCTGTCTCTGGCACAGATAGCTCCACTGATGGGCAGAATTTCCTCCTGCTGTATGTAACTAGATACTTCTAGTGTGCCACTTATTATGGTTTTTAAAGCTAAAGATGTGCTGGATGAAATATTAAAGCTCTATTCTCTGCCCTCTTCTTGCCATTTTAAGGTTATTTCAATAACTGACATATATCCTCTCAGCCAAGGGAAAACAGTACAGCCAGTTCCTGATTCTGGCATAGATCATCTTGCTGGAGATCTCCATGCAGCCATGTGTGCAAGCAGCTGTGAACAAGTGGCTATGAGTGTCAGCTCTTGAACAGTCTGTGTTGGTAAAGCCTGGGGATAAACACACAGGCCCCCAAATGATAAACTTAAACCATACTAACAACTGTTTGCGAAAGAGTTCCTGCATCAATAACAGCTATTAGCACATCTGAGTCTGACTCATCCCTTTCACCATCTGCACAAAACTCTCATTTTCTTTGCTCCACATTCTTCTTAGCATTCGTGCTTCCCAGCTTGCAGGAACATTTGTCTGACCCTTCCCTATAAAACAACAACCACCAATGTGTACTTAGATAACAGAATAAGAACATTGCACTAATTTGATATTGCCACCAAAATCAATGGGTCAAGAATTGCTAACAAATCACTAATGCTCAGTGATCGTATCTTCAACAGGCACTGACAGTACAGATGAATCATTTCTGTATTTACACATTATTATTGCATTATTTTCATCCATACTTTGCAACACACTTCAAGCTATGTTCAGATAGATTAAGTGTATCAAGTGCTCTCATGGAAAGTATTAGTACTAAAGCAGCTATGCATTGCAAAGCATTTACCTGGACAATTGTTAAATGACAGAAATATGCCATCACTTCTGGTTTCACAAAGCAAGCATTCTACTTTCAGCACCTTAAGAGTTAATCCATATGGGAGATGTATGGAATACCTTTAAAAGGCACATCAAGCAATTTGAGTTTCTCTCTGAATCAAAATCTCAGGAGGACAGCTTTGCAGCACACTTGGACCTCCCTCCTGCTAACTCATCCCTGTCCCACAGCTTCCATTTTGGTGCTTTTAAAATAGATCATCATTTGACAAGTAACAGCCATTTGACAACAATCTGCCACCCTCCTTCTCCTCCCACCTCTCCCCACTGCCAGGGGAATCATGGTGGGAACACCAGCTTAACACTGGGGTTCTTTCTCAATGCTAGATGTTGAACCTCTGTATCTTCTGCTGTTTGGCTCCACATCAGAAATGGTTTTGTTAAAAAACATTTGTTAAAGGGCAGCCTACAATCTCGCCTCTAAAATGTTAAATGTCATGACTGTTAAAATCTATTTCAGTTGAAGCCTTTGAGAATAAATCCCTTTAATTTTAACTGCTTCAAAATCAAGGCCTTATGCAAAAAAATATGCTACATTTTGGGCAAGTAGCACCTGCTTTGCAAAGAATCGGCACAGATGCTTCCAAGGTACCGACAGAAGAACAGACCTTGTCCTTTAGCAGCAACTGTTGAATTCTCAGGGTTATCCAAACCTTTCTCCCTCTCCAGCCCATCTTCTGTAATTAGGGCCTTTCACACCAGCCCACATCTCCATACTGTACTGTTCATCTTGTACAGCAGCCATACATGTTCTGACACCAGCATCTAAAGCAGCATTTAGAGACAGTAGCACAGTGCTTTCTCTGAAGCAGCATTTTGACCAAGTTTTCTTGTTTTATAACCACAGCCACACAAGTCCATGTGCAGGATTGTGTTTGGTTTATTTTCCAGCTTCATACCACAGCTTCAGAACCACACATTCAGCTGAACAGTGCTCTTACACCCCCTGTTCAGGATTTTTGGAAGTATTTATGGACTATGAACAAATTCAGTAGCGAAAATGGGACATACCAGCAGTTCAAGGAAAGATTAATTAAAGCTTGAAAAGTAGGGAGAACTTGAATACAGAACAAAGAAGGCTTTATCCTCCTCATCCCAGCATGTCTAAATGTCCATGCAAGAACATCTAACATCCTTTTTCAATCTCTGAGCAAAATGCATTGAAGCCCATAAAACACTGCATTGTGCAACTTCAGTACAGATTCACTCTCTTCTAGTTAATATTAGAAGAAAATAAACAATTTGATCAGATTCCTTGACCATATCCTTGACCTACACAGTGGTTCCCAATGGTTTATAGCTAATTGGCAAAAATGGAACCACTGCTAGGGAAATAATTCAAGCAATTTAAGAAAAAAGGACTCCAGACTGACATTTTCTTGCAGAATTGTGATCTTCAAGTGCTGGCCTGACAGGCAAGCTGGCTCTTTGTGGCACTCCTGCCATAGTTCAGACATATGACATGTGACAGCTCAGCTGGAAATTGGAAGGCCCACAAGGCTGCAGGGATTGGGATGAAGGGACCAAGGAGTTTTGTTTCTGCAGTGTGTCTCACTCCTTGTTTCTGTGCCTTTTCTGGCTTTACTTCATACCTGCTTTCTGCTCCCTTCTCATGCAACCCCAACATGGCAAAGCCAAGGATATGTGCATGCTTCCCATGTCTAAGAACATTTTACAGCCCAAGGCACTATCTCTGCTGTCACAATGTGTGACCAGCACACCTTTTTGTGCCTCAGCTGACAGCAGTATGTGAAGGTCTATATGCAGAACTGCATGAAGTCTTCACACTCACTAAAGCCCTTTTTGAAATGTATTATTTACACAATGAAAGAAGAAAAACATCCAGATAATCATGGATTACTACTCACCTTTAATAACTAAATTTCTGAACCATATTCTGAAACTTTGTATATATTTGCTATATTTAAAAATAAGGAGGTGAGAGAAGCCTTAAATATTACAATTATTTTATCCCCTTTCTTATTCTTTTTTTATTATTTCAGTGATTTATAAATTTACTAAAACACTCTGAGGAGCATTGAGTGCAAAAGACCATCTGGTGTAACTGTAAACTCACTATTTCATGTATTGCATCTGGACTCCCATACAGGCTATGTACTTAAGTAAGACAGCAAATAACTCACTAATTAAGCAAGTAATTCTTTCATACAGTCTCTAGTTCCCCTGGGAATTTCTATACTAACAACTTTACACCAGATTGCTAATATCTCAAATTTTCTACACTTAAAAAACAGACTTAAGGATCCAGGCCTTTTCCTGCATGAATGAATGTTAATAACCACAGAATCATCTAACTTAGACTATTTCCTGTTTAACAACTTGATGTTTTTCAATTAATATCAGCAATCTGTCTTGAAAACTGTGAACCATAAATTTCCAGTGATTCAGGCAAACAGGTTCTGGACTATTTGTGCTATTAGCATCCAGAGTAGCTCTGTGGTTCATCAAGCACTTATTGCTAGTTAGGGTAGCTGAAGTAGGCAGCTGTGTCAAAGGTGAAAAAAGAGAAGTTTACGCCTTACACTGCTACTTCTGCATTCCCAGAAAACTGTGACTCTAATCAGCCAGCCCCAGCTGTGTTCCCTGACCTCCCCCTCCCAGCCCCAGCAATCCTACTGAACCAGGTTAAGCCATCATTTCTTTTAGATCTGATTTTCTTTAGGAGCACACTTTCCTCACAGACTCACTATGAACAAGGACAAACAGGTTTTCTTCAGCCCTATTTTTTTCACCCACTTCAAATTTCCCAAAAAAAAGCTTTTCCCAGAGATATTAGCCACATATCTACAGACAATCCTGCTCTCCAGCACAAAAACAGCTTTCTTTCTGAAACTCTGCTTGCCTTTGCTGAACTTTCTTTCTCCCTGCTTTCCCTGGGAATAGTCTGTCCCAGCAGAAGAATGACGTGCTTCTGCTGCCTTTCCCCAAGTGCTGGATACAGTCATTTGGCTGGTTAGCTCTGAGACCTGTCTATCCTGCACATCCAACCCATAGCAGGAAATGCAACACAGGTCTAATGTCAACTGCCAAGCTCTAACAGGTGCAAAACATCATTTTCCCAGCACCACCATGATCAGGAACTTGGAAAGGTAAGACAGACATGTGGTAAAGACAAAAAAGGGCAGGCCTGAAACTGTGAGCTGTCATGACATCAACAGAGGTTTTCAGAAGGATTCCCTAAACTGAAATCCAGCTGTTACTGCTGTAGAAACCAAACTACCCTGCTTAAGATATTGACACTTAGCAAGGTACTTCCTTCTAGCCTCCACATCCATGGAGCAAAGCTCTTAGGGCTTCTTTGGGCTCAGTTCAGTGTTGACCAGCATCTCTTACTGCTCTAACTGTACAGCCTCCCCTGCCTCACACACATGCTCATGCTTCCTGTTCTGGTGATCTGTCCTCCCAACGCTTGACAAACCAGACAGAACAAGGGCAGTCAGAATTAAGTGCCAGCCTTCATGTTCCAAATGGAAGAGAAAATGAGTAAGTGACACAAAATCCAATAGCTAGCTCAAAGCAACTGAGAGAACACAGTGGAATTAACAAGTATCAGTACTTGCTGACACAGAGAAAAAGCAATTTTTCTGTAACAATTGCTTTTGTGTCGTAGCAAACAAATGCAAGCCAGGCACAAATGCTAGGCTGCTGAGAGGCAGTAAAGAGAGATGAGAGGAAAGAGAACTTTACCAAATGGAAACATTGCTGGAAGACTTGGACACAAACATGAGCATGCCAGCTTGGTGAACAATCTGCCATCATTCACACACTGCTTTGAATAACTACCCTGCATAAACATCACACTTACTCTTCCTTACTAAGAGTTTCAGCCTAGGGAAGTTGGTTTGGGCAGCCAGGTAAGAAATATCCAGTCACTCTGCAGTGAAGTTTGCCCATGATCAGTTACAGCTGCAGAAGCAAGGACAAAAGCTGTCAAATATGACATGGAAAGCTGTTTTGAGTCTGCTCAGCACTGCTCTTGATTGTGCATGTTCTCATAGCATGTGGCCCTGTCTTGAAGGAAGATTTGAAAGGCCTGAAGTCTCCCTCAGTTGCACCTCTGCAGAGCTGAAGAGATGCCATGTACCACGCATGGCAGCATGGATGTAGCATGAGTCTGCCTCAAGTGTCATGAGACAAACCCTGAGTCAAGGCCCTCCTTCAGAATTCTTTGTTTAAGCCTACCTTTGGGCCCCCAGCCTGGGGGACACTGTCCCATTAATAAGTTATCTGTTCTTTCCTTCAACATAAGTAGAGAAAAATAACTTCCATAAGTAAAGCCCACATCAACAAAGTAGGAAAGAGGATAGGGAAAAAGACTGGCTCATAAAGCTCACCTGACCTAATTCTTACCCTTGTATCAGCTTCTGCCAGCAAGAGAACAGATGAAACTTACTTACCACTCAGACATCATCTTAGTACTATGCAACATGCTGAAAAAAATAATACATGTATTTTTTAATAATCAATGCCATACACTATAAAAATGCATCAGACAAACAAAGAATCCAAATTAAACAGACAAAGAATCCAAAAATCAGGAGGTGCATTTGCACACAGCTACTGAATACTCATAACCATGGGGGGAAGTTGCCCCTGTACCAAACTCCATTCACTGTTTTTGCTGATGATCTAGCAGAAGACAAAACCAGTAGTGCTAATGAGAGTGGGCTGGTAAATAACACAGCAGGCAAGGCAGAGAGACAGTAATCTTGGCTGGTCAGTGCACAGCCAATGCAAACAGGGGGTGCAGTCATTCAGCAAAATACCAAGTCAGACACCTTTCCCCACACCAGGCAGGCCATGTTGGGTATGGACAAGGATTCAGAAGCTGGAATATACAAGCACTTAACACTTGTTTCTAGTGTCACACTATGACCAAATGGAATCACTCTTTTGACCTATTAACTAGGAGAAGTTACCCCTCATGGGTGTTTTTTTTACAGATTCCTTGGGGCACTTCAGGCAGCACATGAAGAAGGGCAAAGGTGTATGCTACTCCTAAGAGACTTGTAAAAGCTAGTTAATAAAAAGCAAGCTCTTGAGAGCTGACTTAAATGTGTTCTTACCTGTATCTTAAAAAAATAATTAAAGTTTGCAGACAAAGATGGTATTAAGAACTCCTAGTATGGAGCATTGGCATGGTCAACAGTGGGACTCCCATGTGGTTGGAGTGTCTGGATTTTCCAAAGCAATACAGAAACTGTAAAGGGTACACAGAACCACAAAAAGTACTAAAAGAGATAAAGTACCCTACACAGAGAATCTGAAAGGGCTCAGTTTGCTTCATTTCTTAAAAATAATGGGAGAGGTAAGGCAATTACAACACATAAATCCCTTCAAAGGGAGGGACTATCAGTTATTAAAGACCTCTTTAATCCAGCACTGAATAACCTAACAAACCAGTTGTTGGAACCTAAAGGCAAACTGAAAGAAAGAAACCTCTCCCTCCCACACACTCCTTTCTAGTTTGTGTTAATTAAAAAGTGCCAGAAGTTAGTGCATCTACCAATCTTCAGATCAAGTTTGGCTGCTCTTTCTCACTGTTATGCCCTAGTAAAATACTAGCACATAAAATTCTGAAGACTGAGGCACAAAAACCTAGAATATACAGAAAGTCAAACTAGACTTACTTAGTCAAACTAGTCTTTAAATTATGAACCTGAAAATCCATTTTCAGCATGTTCACAATACATTTGAGGGAATGAGAATAGGAGAGAAACATGAGTATTTAAGAGTTTCAGTTGCCCTCAGTATTAATGGTAAATGAGTTCTTAAACAAAACAAACATAAACTACTAGGATGCTTTTTGTTTGTCTTCAGGATTTCAACATTTTTTTAAAAAACCTAGAGATTTAAGTTGTAACAAAAGGTAAAACTCTCTCTGATCACTTGTATTTACAAGCTGTCCTCATTAGATTTTTTAAAATGTGCTTCTTCTACAACGACAGAAAACGTATATACAGCATCTAGTGCAAAGATGAAACTCAAGGCTTCAGAAAATACACGGTGGAAAATACTTTGGAAAACATGGAAAGGTTAGGTAACACAGTCCAGTTGCTGAAAGTAGTATGAGCCACAGTTCACAGGAGAGTTGGGGCTGAGGTATTTTCCACTTGGGTTTTGTCTATAAATGGGACAAAAGGTGGCTAGGGATTAGAAATGGGATTGTGTACCAGGCAGGTACACAAAGGTGTAGCTCACTTTTTGAGTGAATGGTTTGAATCCTGAGTAGAAACTACTACCCAGATTTCTGAAAAAGCTACAGTGGCAGTTCAATAATTGAGAACACTATGCACCAGAAGGGTCTTTTCCTTTTTAATAAGCCATGCCAATTATCTGAGCACTGGATATAACCCTCCCCCTCCCTAATAAACTGCCGGCAATATAAATGGCAACCATGTCTGAACAGTATCCAAGTCCCAAAACTGAAAGGTTAAACAAACAAAAAATCCCAAATGTTTTACTTTCTTACTTCAACAGGCAATGACTAAAACTAATCATTACCTTCCACAGATTCTCATCCTCCTAGCCTGTTCCACATACTCCTTCTCATCACAGAAACTCAGCTCAGGCAAAGTCTAACAAGTTAGGCCATTTTCTTGATGTCTGCATCTTTACTCTGAAGGTTGTGATACAAGAGCAGCAATTTCTAATCATCCATCTTATTACACGTATGTGTTGCACATGGACTCCACAGCCAAATCTTCAGAGCAGGTGACAAACAAGCTGGTTCATGCCGTATCTGCGAAGATCTATCTACACAGCAGCCCTTCTGCTATCAGGCACAACTGGTTTGCAGGCCAAGGCAAGTCACTGCATGCCTTAGCCCAGGCCAGTCAACATCAATAATGTTCCCAAAGTCCCCACAGAACACAGAGCAAAATTCCTCCTGTTTCAACTTCTCCTTACACTAGAGCAGTCTATAGGCCAAAGAGAGATTTCATGTGACCCAAGTGCTCTGAAACTCCAAGGTGATTTAGGAATGCCATGTTCAACAGCATAACCACCTCTATCTCCAGCAGACAGCATGAACTCAGCCCTGATCAAACATAATTTCAAATACATCAAATACATCCTACGAGAATAATAGAAAATAGGGATAAGTAAAGCACCAAGACATCAGTTTTTCTTTGAAAACATATATTGCATAAGTGATCTCTTCTTTGGCATCATACAGACCAGACCATACATTTTGCTTTTCAAAAACAACAAAACACATTGATTTCTTGGAGACAAGAGAAACAGGTCTTACCCCACAGAGCTCCTATCAGCTGGGACATTTAAAACTATTCAAATCACAGTGAGGAGATGAGACCCTGCAGGTAAATTCAGCCATATACTTTCCAGAGGAGGGTCTATTCCCTCTGGTTTTACCTGCTAGGCTGTTAGCTTTAAGCCAGGGTAAAGCCTATCTCCTGAACAACATATAACTCTTCACAAACAAGCAAAAGCCAGGACAATCCCAGCCTGCTCTCAGCTTCTCCCTTTCAATCATCCTAAGATTCTCCTGACTGCAGAGAGCAAGTTAGCTGCTACAGAAAACTATCTGAAGTATTCCCTGTGCAGAAAATAACCCCCAAAACAGACCTCTAACCTGAGAGATGCAGACTTCAACCCACTTGATGTGGGTTGAATGACTGATGAATGGAGAACTATTGCTTCACTACTAATTTAAGGACTCGTCTGCAGCTTCAGCATTCCCAAATCTCTTGCTACCACTTATCCTTGTGATTCAGTTGTCTGCTTGTCTCTCCCCAGTATGCTAGCATTTTATGGAAAGCTTTCTCTTTCAACCCTGACCCAAAAATGAGCAATCATTTTGACAATCAAAATCTTGTTCTAGCAGCAGGATGTCTTCTATCTTTCCACAAATGGTAAAATACCTCACCAATACTGCATATTGCTGTTAAATCAGCAGCTATACTGAAGATTTTACCTGCAAAATCACAGATCAGATTTTACACATTTAAGGCATTTATTTAGCAACAACCAACAAAACTTCAATGGGAAAAAATAATATACCCTTTGCATTGCTTCTCTTTATTCATGGTTCAGACAGAATTCATTAGATTCCAGAGGAAATTCTGTGGAAACAAGGCAAAGCCTCTAGAAAGTGTTTCTGATTTAAAACCACCCCAACTCCCACTCCCTTTAACCAAAAGTTAGATCTTAAAATGTGGAATAGGTGAGTGTGTTTGAAAGTTCATGGTGCAAAACAGAGGAGGATGGCAAAACCTCCTCAGATTTGTCAAAAACTACAGCTATCCCACTCTTTACATAAACACAGTCCTCTCCCTTCCCCTTTTCCTCTCTGCTTCTATCCACCCTGCAAAAAAATCAATATATACGAACATCAGCAGCAACTTTGATGATAGGCAATGATCCTTTTTGGCATCAGTCTGTGACAAGATCGTTGATTCTCTATCTTTAAATTACATCATAGCTGTGTAAAGTACGCAGTGATATCCCAGACACGAACTCTTCACATCCGCTGTCGATACCTCAGCAAGATCCAGACTGCTGTCGCAGCAAGCGCCAGGCCTGGCACAAGAATGGCTGCCAGAGGAAGCCCACCTGGTTCTCCATCTCCTCGATGACCCACAGGGCCATTCTGTGGCTGCAACTACAAGAAAAAAAATTGTTTATGTAAAACCCATAACAAGAGAGCCCCCAGCTCTATGTCTGGACCAGGTGGTTCTGTAGGAATGTTGAAAATAGTTTCCCCAGGTACCTGCAGACCCCACACACGGGAGGGTTAAAACAGCTTAGAATGGACTGGACTTCAGTGCAGGGTACTCAGTCACTACCAGGCACCCTCATGTTTCTCTGCCACTTTCTAAACCAGGACTCAAGTGGAACAGGACACACCTCATACAGCAGAAGAAATGACACACGTACCCAGTAACCCCTTGATGCACTTGCCACCACACCATTTCCTGCTCTCTTTACCAGGAAAAAGACATCAATACTTCTCTCTGGTTTTCTTATCTGCCTTATACACTGGTCCAGAAGACTTACTCTTTAGTCAAGGGAGTAGAAAAGGAATCTCAAGCCACCTCTCCCCACCAACATGCTTTGGATAGATCAGTATTTCTTTTGTCAACTTCCATGCTAGCTGGAGATTAAGGGTTCATCTCTTTTAACATCTAAAATGGTGCCAGTATATTTAAACTATAGTAGTCCATATTTCCTATTATTATAAAATCATTTATGATGGAAAGAACTCTTAGATTACCAAGTCCTACTGCTAACCCAGCACTGCCAAGCTTACCATTAAACTAAGCGCCACATCTGCACATTTTTTAAATGTCTTCAGGGACAGTGACTCAAGCACTTCCCTCAGCAGCCCGTTCCACTGCTTGACAACCTTTTCAGTGAAGAAATTCCTAACACCCAATCTAAACTTCTGCTTCAATAATTTTGAACATTATGCAACTTGAGGAAGTCTCCATTTGTGCTGTCACTTGTTGCCTGGGAGAAGAGGCCAGCGCCCACCTGGCTACAGCCTCCTTCCAGGTGGTTGTAGAGAGTGATAAGGTCTCCCTTGAGCTTCCTTTCCTCCAGGCTAAACACCCCCAGCTCCTTCAGCTGCTCCTCCTCAGACTTGTGCTGCAGACCCTTCACCTGTTTTATTCCACTTCTCTGGACTCGCTCCAGCACCTCAACATCTGTCTTGTACTGCTGGTCTGCACACACATTTCAACACTAACGAGTGACGGCCTCTAAAACAGAAGTTTTAAAAAAAGAAGGAGTTCTGTCTCCAGTAAGATGTTGGCCACTGAATTAAAACTAGGCAACTTGAGATTCTGTCTTCACACACAAACCTTCACCTCTGAGAAAGGAGATCAATGAGCAAACACAACACACTCCAGCAAAACAAAGACCTGGGGACATCTCCAAACCCACCTTCTCACTAATACAAAGTAATATATAGACAATTACAGCTGAGGCAACGAGAGAAGGTCATAGATAAAACAGAATTTCTACATGCACATATCACACTGAGCACCTGGACACAGTACTCTTCTTCATCATGAAATAGCCACCAGTCATAGAAAGCAGTCTAAACAGAGTCAGAAATAATCCTAAGAAACAGGCAAAACATACCCTGCGCTGAATTTTCAGAGACACGTAATAGCCTGCATTCCTGAACAGTTCCACAGCATCCTTGTGCCGCAAATCCTTCAAGTCTTTGCCATTGATCTAGCAAAAAAAGAAAAGGAGAACCAGATGCTGAAGGTAAAAAACAAATTTTTAATGATGCAGGCTAACATAGGAAGGATAAGACATAAAAATCTTCATGTTTCACAGAATTCTGCATTTGGGGCATGATACTATAATCATAAATATCCTAATTAATTAATTAATATTATGATCTATTTTTATATGTAGAGAAAGAACATGACAAACTCCAAGCAAAAACATAGAGGTACTGAAAAAAACTACCTAGAAGCAAAATAAGAATAAAAGACCACAGTTGTGTCAATAGCAGCTTCTAATGCTGTTGCTTTACTGGAAACAAATCAAAGGTGTGATTCTGACAGCTAATGAACATAAAAGAGCAGCTGCAGCAAAATTATTATTTTGAGTCTCTTCCCTTGTTTCCTCTACTGGTGTACCTTTGAAACGTCTCTACTTGGGAGAGTGTTGTAAACACACTTCTATAAGCACACAGATGTAGCAAAACCAACCAAAAAAAATTTACTTACATACTTATTGGCATCCACTTGCAAGTGTTAGAATTTTTCTTAATTTAAAATAATATATCATGGCACAGGGTTTTATAACCTACTTGATTTCATTTTCTGAGTGAATTCATCCTAATTTTTCATTTTTCACCCTCGTTACCCCTAATTGTATCCCCTAAGATCACGTCCAGTGCCTCCCTTCTCTATATTTAGACATCCCAAACACAAGTACATGTGTTTGGGGAAACAAACAAGTGCAAGGAAGAAGAGAATATTCTCTGTTTAACTTAATATCTCTTTCTGGATCAATAATAGGCTCCAATTAGTGCAAGGTAGTCTATAGAGATTAAAAAAAGATCACATGTGGAACATAATAAGCAAGTATAAAATAAAATTAGGGAGTACAAAAAGGTTGTGTATCATACTAGGAGAGGCTGCTTCTTCACCCATCACTTTGTAAAGCTTGTTTGTTGCATGATTGCCAGCTATCTGAAGAACCAGTGGGTGTGAACATCAGACACTTGAAAACGATTTTCTAAAAGGAGAAGCAGCCTATGTTATTCTTGAGGAGCTGAAATGAAGAGAAGAATATTATAGCCCAGAAGTTTTATAGTTTAAAAATCCCCTTGTGCAAAAGGATCAGAAATCATCGATTACCAGTCAAAAATGGAAACTGAAGAGGGGGAAAACCTTTATTAACACGTGCATAAATGATAATCCATTGTGAGCAAGGGAAGGTCTGATGGATTCTAAAACCTTAAGAAGGCAAGTCACAGAGGAAACAAAAGCACAGCACCACAGAGCTGTGGCAAACCAAGAAGGCAGAAGAGATAAGCCCATGTGTAGAGCCACTCACCTCCCTAGTGCTCAGAGCTCTCCCCAGAACCTCAAGACAACTCCTCTATGGAGTTTGCTTGGGATCATCTAATTCAGTCACCACATCCTTCTTCTCTATGCCCTGTGATGGAAAACCTGCCTCTCACTTCACATCACTGATCAAGAACACAGGGGACAACAGAAGAAAGGGCTTACCGCTAAAATTTTATCTCCTTCTTGTAACCGACCGTCAAGGTAAGCTGCCCCATCCTTTTTGATCCAGCTGACATAGATGCTGTTGTCATTGGCAATGTACTGCTGATCAGTCCCACCAACAATGTTGAAGCCCAACCCTAAGGTAAGCCAAAGAGAAAGCTGATGAGAAAAAGCTGTCTTGCTTGCTGGGGACTGCAACCTCCCACGTTGTCTTGCTGTCTCCACCATACAAAAAGTCACAGCACATAAATACTCATCACCCTTTCCAACAACTTTTCCATTGTCTAGAAAAGTTATTCTCATCAAACTGGTCTTGAAAGCAGAGGAGAGACACTAAAAATGCCTGAGGACCCCAGACATTTCATTACACAAAACATCTGTGAGCTGTTCCAGTGGGTGCTGGGGAATACTGAGGGGCATGCTGTCATTTCTGAGAGGCTGATTCAGCCCTCAGCAGGAATATACTTCTTCAGCACAATATGAAAGAAAGTGAAAGTATTCTGCATTTCACATGAGGTTATAGTAAATCACTACCTTTGAGCTACAAGAAATCACCTCTGACAAGTGTTTTGTGAGCTGGGAAACAGGGTAAGGAAAGGCAAGGAGCATTAGACCCTGTCTACAGATGAGGAAACAGGCAAGGAGAACTGTGCTACCAGCTTGAGGGCACCTAGAGCTCAGAGGGCTCCCCTTCCACTTCTCAGGAGCTGGATGTGTAGTGTGCTTTGCCTCCAACAATATGATTAGGCTACACAAAGCTACTTCAAATTGTACACAATCACTTTGTTCTGTTTCATTAATTCAAACATGAGAGGAAATAAAGAAAAAGTTTGCAGATTTAGTGCAAAACAGAAAGAAATACACATATATTTATTAGAGTTGATGTCAACTTCACATTTTTGCCATTTTGTATTATTCTTTAAAGGAAGCCTCAGTTACAGATATCTAGCTGGATCCAGCTTCTGGATTAAAGTTAACACTTCTTGTTTCATTGAAACCCAGAAGAATAAATTGAATCTAAACTCCAGAAACCCAGAGATTACAAGAGCACATTCCCCACTGTACATGCAGCTAAGTTTCTCTCCAAATAAAAATGCGTGACAAGGGACAGGAAAGATTCCCTAAGAGGCCTACAATGAAAAAGAAAGAAGAGCCAAGGAAAAAGAAAAATGAAATCAAATACACAATCAAAGTAAATGTAAAAAAAGAAAACAACTTTTTTTTATGACACCAACCAGTCATCCAAAAGTTATTGTCAAGAACAGCTGAGGGCAAGTTTTGCCCACGTTCAGCCAGACTGATTAATTTGTTTTCGTTTTCTTTCTTATTTTCTCTTAAATTTGGGACTGGAAACCTTGGGAAGGAGAGTTTCAAATGAAAGTAAAACCACCTTATTCCTGCTGGGAAGCAGCATTTTAAATTAGTCACAGGAGATCAAAGCATTTACAAAATGAGTCATGGTATTTTAAGTGTGCATCTACAGCTGGGAAGTAAAGAAATATTAGCAGCAATTTTGCCACATCTTTTTTTTCCTTCCCTTCCTGGCAGCTTCAGACAAGTGAGGAAAAAAATGAAAGTGAGAGAAAATTGAAGAAATACCAACTTATCAACTAGAATAATATCTATTCCAAAAAGGGACAGTTGTGTACAGTAATACACCCTTCAACAGAAAATGAAAAGTAATTAAAAGTCCACATTGCTAAAAATTATTTGCCATAAAGTTTATAACTTAGGAAAGGGGGAAATCAATACTACAGAAAGTGTAAGGTTTAATCAACACTTATTAAAAAGCCAGAAAGAAAGAGACAGGATCTCAGAACACACTGATTCTCTCTCATATATAAAACCCCTAAAATAGATAGATAGATAGATAGATAGATAGATAGATAGATAGATAGATAGATAGATAGATAGATAGATAGATATGAAAAAATATATGTACTTTGCAACATTTTACCCACGACTGGAAGAATAATCAAGAGTCACAGCTTTCATCAGCAAAGGCAGATCTTCGTGACAAAGAGGCTGCAGCTTGTGCTAGACCAAGTATTCAGAGGGCTTTTTCACTGTGTCTTTCCTTTCCAGCACTCAGATTTCTACTCTGCCTAAAAATATCTTCCCTATCAAACCTCAAGCTCTTTGCTATTATCTCCCTTCCAGTTCATGCAGCCACAGAAAGAGACACAGCACAGCTGGAAGAAAAGGAGCAAGGGGAGACAGCACATAGCACTAAATCTCTTGTCTACGAGGACCAGAAGCAGAACACCAGAGCTTTAAAAAGCAGGCTCTAGGCTAAACTTCTGACCCTCCCTCAGGCTGCAGACCTCCCTCACTTACCCTTTCTGAACTAAAAAGTCCCTCAAAAATGCCTTTAAAAAAAAACAAACTGGACTGGCAGGATTAGGAAATGAGAGACTGAACACAACAGAATTTGAAAAGAGATAAATATACACTGTCCTGCCACTGGGAATACATTCACAACCAATGCAAACTTTTGCCAGAGATGTTTACCATCAGACTTATTTTTATTTTTAAAGTTGCAGTCAAAACTCCAAGAGATTACAGTACATCACAGATAACAGTGTTTTGTTCCTTCCATAGAAATGAGTAATAATTCACATGGTAAGTGCATCGAGGCCATAAGGGGCTGTAGGACCTTCAAATAAAGTAACATAGTAAAAACCCTAGATCTAAAGATGCACAGCCCATCTCAATGGCTGGACATATGCTCCTCATGGTAATCGAAACTGAAATCACAGTGGTCACATTCAAAACCATTCTCAACTCTGCCCTTTAACATTCCTTTACATCTTTCTTAAATTTTAGCTCCCCAGATGTATGGAAACAGCCTTCCCATAAGAACCAGCCTCATTTGGCAGAGTGTTCCCTGAGAAGCACAGCTTCATTAGCTTAAGCTCATGGCTATGCAGGTAGGGCTACACAGCTTTCAGACCAGAGGCCAATCTGGCATGATCTGGCAAGCAGGGGAGGCAAAGGGCTGCTGCCTGGGCTGACACCCTCTGGGTTCTGACCACCAACATGAGGGCCAGGACCAACACCAGCCCTGCACGGGACCTACCTCCACCCCAGAGAAAGGAAACACGGTGGGTGCTGGGATTTCTGGGGAGCCCCTGGAGCAAAGGCTGCAGCACCCAGCAGTCGTGCGGAACCGAAGGGCTGCCACATTTTCGTTCCTGCTCCTTCTGATTAAAGAGAAAGCCTCATACACCAAAGTACAACTCTAGCTCCCAAAGCTCTCCTAGAGCCTGCCATTCTCTATAGCCAGGATTTTGCTCCAGAGGCGTAAATTTTGTGCCAACTTGCCTCACTTCAAAATGTGTGATTTAATGGCACCATAAATCCTGTAAAAATGCAAGGTTTCCATGAGCACACCTGCGGCTGAAACATGATAAGCAAAGCCTAAAAATGCTCCAAGAAGTGCCCTATTCCCTCTTCCTTCCAGCCTACGGTCCTCGCTCTCACCACCCCAAAGCCTCTCAAGGTACGCTGCAGAGTGAACGCCAAGCTGACAGTACAGGGGACAGAACCTGGGCACATTATTTTCAAATGGTCCCTTACTCAGGGTATCCAACGCGGCTGGCCGCTCAGGGGCTGCCGCCTCACTTGGAAGCGACAGCTCCACCGGAGATGACAACTTCCAGGGAAAATCAGAGGCGAGCTATCCGCGGGGACACCATCCTCTACCGGAGCTCCCGCACAGGACGGACCCTGACCGAGCCAGCTTTCCCTCACGCAGGCCACGAGCTTTTCCCGCAGCAGCGTATCCGCCACGGCTGTGTCCAGGGGGAGGCCCCTGGGCCCGACACCTCTGGCCGTCGCTTTTCTATCCTCGCTGGCGGGACCCTCCCTCCGCCGCCCCGCTGCCCGCCACGGCCGCTGCCACCCCGCGCTTCCGCTGCGGCCTCCCCGGGGCTGCGCAGGCCTCGGCGCGGCTGCCCCTGCCCGGGAGCCGCCGCGGACCCGGGGTGGAGAGCCCGACCCCGCCTTACCTGAGGGTCTGCGGGTGAGGCTGATGATCTCCTCGACGAAGCCGCTGCCCGCCACGCTGCCGTTCATGCTGCGGCCTGAAGGAGAACTCGGCTCCCGGGGCAGCCGCTCTCGCCTCCTCGGCCGCCGCCGGGCCGCGCCGCGGAGCGCTGGGAGTTGTAGTCCCCGCGGGACGGGACTGCTCCCACCGGCGCCCGGAGCCGCCGCCGGCGCTCACCGCAGAGGCGGAAGAACAGCGGGCCCAGGGGAAGCCGGCACAGCGTCCTCCTGGCCCCTGCACCTCCCCCAGGCAGCCCTGCGCGGCATCCGTACCTGGCCCTGCCTTGCTGCCCAGGCTGGAGCTGGTAGGCCATAGTTGTCTGGGGTAGGTGTGGGAGAGAAGGGAGATGTATTGTATGACCTGTTCCCAGCGCTTTTAACTGTCCTCAGAGCAAACTGAAAAACAGATTAAACCGTGCTAGGCAGGAGCAAAAACCCAATACAGGCAGGTAGCAGAAACAGCATCCATGCCAACGCCGAGTTATCCTGCGGTGCAATAGAGGGTTCTGGGTTCAGAAACACAAACTGCATAGAACCACCGTGCTGCTTGCTGGGCCAAGAAATGCTTAACTAGGTCCTGAAGAAGGTGTTTGGTTTGAGGATCTGAGCAATTTCCTCAGAACTCTACAATTACTTAGCAATAAAGGGCAAAGTAGTTCAACTTGCCATGTAACAGAAGAGCCACTTGAACATGGGACTCCATACCTCAGGGTTTATTGAACCAATATATTATTGGGAAATAGCAAGGAGAAATTCATCCTTATCCATTTCAGCACATGCTACAAGTACATCAATATAGAAATGACAAAAGGGAACAGTGAAGAAGCCTGATTCAGTCGAACCACCTGACTACTTGGCACTATGAGGACAGCCACATCTACATGCTGCAGGAACTTCTCTGATGTGAATGAGGATCAGCTTATCTAGTCTTCAATGTCACACTGACATTTTGTTTGTTTGGTATTGCAATAAAGATAACACATGTTTTTGACTGCATTCATTCCAAGATTATCTGCACTTTTGGATTCCTGAATTTGATAGCAAGAGACAACCTGGGCACTGGATCTCTGCTACAACATTAATGCATAGTGCTAAATTGAGTGTTAAAACACCTGCCTCAGAGGTGGGAGACAGGCATTCAAGGTCCAATTACACTTGCAATGATGAGCAAAACCATGAGATGTGTGATAGACATTTTTTGTTGTTGCTAAGTAGCATTCACCCCAAGCTGAGGACTTTTCAGTGTCTCATACTTTGCCAGTGGGGAGATGCACAAAAGCTGGGAGGGAGCATGGCCAGGACAGGTGACCTAAACTGGACAAAGGTATATTGACCACAGAATGTCATGTCCAGTATATAAGCTGGGGAAGTTATCTGTAAGGGGGACAAACACATTCTGGGACAGGCTGGATATCAGGCCACACGTGGTGAGCAATTGTACTGCGCATTGCTTGTTTCTCTTGGGTTCTGTTACTCTCTACTCTCAGTGATTATTATTATTGTTGTTGTTATTATTTTCAGTTGTTTCAATTATTAAACTGGTTTTAACCCACAAGGTTTACCTTTTCTTTCTGAATCTCCTTCCCACTGGGAGGGGTGGAAGGAAAGTGAGCAAACAGCAGCAAGGTACTTTGCAAACTCCTTCAAGATAAATGGTGTTCCTTAGGAGCAATTTAATGTGTTTTAGAGATGACAGTCTTGGCTTAGAACAAAACCAATTTTATCTTGATTTGAGATAACTGCAATATTAAGTGCTTTTAAAAGTTTTCTTTAGCCAGGAAGAGATTTCAAACAAGAAACGTGGGTATATTTTAACTTAGTGCTAGGCAGCTCCAGGCTTCACCTATCAAGACTGGCCTGCCACATATTAACTGCTACCTAAGACTTAATACCCTTACTGCACTGGCACAGACCATTTCACAGAATTAGAAAATGGTTTGGTTTGGAAGGAACCTTTAAGATCACCTAGTTCCGCCCCACCCTGTGGTGGCATTCCACTAGTCCAGGTTATGCCTTCCTATTTCCTCCAGCACCATTTCACGTACTACAGTAACCCGCACCTCTTGGAATACAGTGCAGCAACATTTGCAAACTGCCTCTTCTATGAGTGATTTACATATTAACCAAGTTCTCTCATCCATTTAAAGGATATTAAAATACTGCTAGAACCAGGAGGGGAAAAAAAGGGAAATCAGAAAGATTAGAACTGAACTCAGACTTGCACCTCCATACCACCTGCAGAGTAGCGGGACATTTCTAACAAACCATGAGAAACATCAAGCTTTTCTCTGCTGTGTTGAAATCAGAAACAGCAATATTTTCAAGGAGAAAACCTCAGAAAAGGAGCTCACACATTTTATAAAACATTGACTAGGTTTGTTGAGATGCATGTTTGTCTTGCTTATATGGTCCAAGAAGAAATGGGAGACAAATACACAGAAATATTCCCATCCAAAGCTCACTGAAAGCCTCCTCCCGATTAAGTCCTGATTCTTCAGATCAATCTTTAAAATGACAGCATTTTATTACTTTATCTTTCCTAAAACTGCATTTGCAAGTAAGCTTTCTAGCCTAAGCTGTGCTTTCATTGCACTTCTGTCTCCTCAGTATGCAGGTCTGTAAACAAGAACCCCTTGACTCTGTTGTTTCTCTGTCTCAGCTCAGATCTGTACTTGGCAATTTATAGTATACTATTGATCAACAATGGCAGGCCATCAAGATGGCAACCTGAAACTTCTGGCACTCTTTTTGGATTAAAAAAGCAAAATAAAAATGTAGGTACTAGTTGTGCATAGATAGTTGGAAGGTGCTGGGTGTAGTGCTATTTTTTATCTCCATCTTTCAATTAATCCACATCTCCCTTGTCTGTCTCCTATCCCTTGACTGCAACACCTGAATTATAATTGTTATTTCTCAGAGGACAGCCTTCCCACCCCCCAAGCCCCACCAAAGAAGGTCTCTGGTTATGAGGAAAAAATCTGTGGTGTTAGTCAAGGTGCAGTTATCTTGCCTTTTGACATAAATTCAGGATTAAGTTTTCATCATCTAACCAAAACCATACATGTTCAATCATGACAATAAGCACAGCCTAAACAAACAACATATTGCCTCATTTCTGCAGACAGCATAGATAACTATTTAAGGACTCATCTGCTCTAGACAAAAAGCTGTGAAAAACTGTGAATCACATGCTTTGTATTTCACATCCCATCGTAACATAATTGGCTCTTTCTGGATATAGGATACCAAAAAAAAAATACACATAAAAAATACAGGAAAATGCATATTCTAGAAACATAAATTATATATTTGGGAGGCAGCAAAAGTTGACCATCATAATTTGTAGGCACCAACATCTTTCTTCCCAAATGTTCCCAAGTGTTGGGGTACTTATCCTGCCTTTACAGAATGTTTGCTAAAAGTGTGCTCTTTTCTCTCCAAATACAAATAATTCTTTTGTTAGCAGACAAATGCATTATAGCCCTTTATCCTGAAACACCTTTAAAAAAGGGTTTTCACTGTGATCTGGACTAGGCTCCTTTTCATGCTGATCTGATAGAACGGTCTGGTTACTGCTGTAATATAAATAATAACAATAAAACTTATTGAATGCTATTTCCATGTCCCTAATATTTTTCAGAAGCTAGATATATTTTATGATTTGTTAAAAAAATTAAAATTACAATGCTTCTGTGTGGCATTCCATAGAGCTGCAAGGACACATTCAGTTATAGCTAAAGAATCACAGATTAAGCCAAGAGAAACCCCCTGAGATAGTCAGATAAAGTATCTATCAAATATTGCAGGAATTCCAGGTAGGGGAGACTTGCAGAATAGTTCCAAATACTTTAGATCAGTTATCTTGGGGAACCCCCACAGACAGCTTCTCTTGGCAACAATAAAATACACAGCACTTCTCAGAAGCAACCAACAGTCAAGACACTGGAAAATTTCCAGGAAATAAAAACAATTTGTTCTTGTGAAGTGCTAGATTCGGTGTCACTACACTGCTGACATAAATATTACGGTTCAGAAATGCAGTGCTTACTGATTGTGATCTGGACAATCCTCCTCTACTCTTTCACAAAAGGAAGACCATGTTCCTTATGGTCTACCTTCCTCCTGAAGGGCTGCTCCCCATAAACAGCTGGAAGCACTTGTGGAACAGACACCTGTATCTCACTGCAATACCTGTTCCTTGCCTGTTTGTGTGTCACAGATGTGAATTAAACCACAGAGATAAAAAATGGTTTGTCTGGAAGGAACCCAGTGGAGACTGCAAGTGCAACTTTTTCTCTTCGGTTCTTAATGAATGACAGATGTTCACAAACATCTCTTTCACTGAATTGAAGAAAACATTAGGTGAAGGAGGAAACTGAAGCAAGTAATTTATCTACACCTGTTTTAAGAAGTTTGCATTTTAAAACTGCTGATATGAAGCATAATCACAATACTTGAAGTTTACTTAATTATATCAGTTTAAGAGCTCGGGGTACAAAGAAATTCATGCCTTACTGCCTGCAGTTATTAACTTAAAAGAAAATATTCAGAGATAACATTTACTCTGCATTTAATGATATCACCTGAGATTAGAGCTGTTCAGAATCCATTGAATTATTCTGATGAGTTATCAGATGGCTCTGCTAAAGGGTGATTTCCTCAAGAGCATCCAAAGCTATGCTTTCTGATCTGTGGCGGATTTTGATCCACTGGCAGGCGAGTTTTCTTTAGGAACTTCTGTTTTTTTCAGTCTTTGAAACAACTGCAGTATTCTTTGGAACTGGGCCTTTCTCTTCATAAGCCATCCTTCTACTTCATGTCTATAATGGATGGAAAGGGCTACTCCAATGATACACATAGTAAAAAAAACAAATTGTGCTATTCTTACTTTTGTTCTCTGAGAAATCTTCCTGGCTGGAGGGGGTCCACTGTCAATGCTACCTCCAAATCCTCCCAATTCACAATATGGAGGAGCCCAGCCATACTTACAGTGACAGTTCTTGCGATTGTTACACACTCCTCTGTTATTACACTTTGTCACGTTGCAGTCGTACTTCAGCACTGATACACTCATACACGTCCTGTTGATACAAAGCATATCACTACCACATGGTGTGCCATCTTCCACAGCTCCCACATCTGCTCTTGACGTCCCCACGTGATAGTCGAGACCCCAGCAATTTTTATCGTGAACAGGAGTTTGGACTACTGTTACATGGTTCTGCAAGAAAGGCACTCTGACTACGTTTTCACACTGAATCCTACCACATAAGACATTTTCAGTACTGCATTTTCTAAAATAGACATTGTCAACAATACCACAATTCCCAAACCGGTCACCTTGAGTATTCACTGCTTTGAAGCAATCTAAAGCGGCAACCATGGCTTGTTTGCCAAAGAGATGCCGGCACTGTTCACTGTGGGAAGAACATTTTCCTTGATAGCAATAAATACCTTCTTTGCAAGGGGTTCCATCTTGTAGGTATACATCCAGTGGGCACTGAGGGGAAATCCCATTGCAATACTCTGGCAGGTCACAGCTGCCAGTACTTGCTCTGCAGAGTGTTCCTGCTGGAAGGATCTGACAGTTCTTACAGCATTTTCCAGATGCACAGACTGAACCTGCAGAAAACGTACAGTTTGCGCGGCAACAAGGATCCCTTCTGCAGTTTGCTGCTGAACCACAGTCACACTGCTCTCCACTTTCTACTACCTTATTACCACAGTATTCACGTTTCCCGGTGTAGAAACTGCCTGGTGCTGGTGGCTGACGAAGGCACCGAGCACGATTTACAACCAGCTCAAAGTAGTCTTTGTAACTGCAGTCACTGAACTTATCAGTTTCAGAATTGTTTTCATACATAATGCATGTCTTGCGTTTGCAATAACACCCTGGTTTATCATGGACCATCCCAAGATTATGGCCCAGCTCATGGACAAATGTGACAAAAATTCCAGACAACTTTTTTTCAGTGAAGGAAACAACAGCAGATGACCAATGGTAATCACACACTGACCCT
Source organism: Parus major (assembly GCF_001522545.3). Classification (NCBI taxonomy): domain Eukaryota; kingdom Metazoa; phylum Chordata; class Aves; order Passeriformes; family Paridae; genus Parus; species Parus major. The sequence continues at coordinate 27,718,470 of NC_031774.1, read as the reverse complement.
ATAAATGCCAGTCCCAGGCTGCTTCCAAACCTCTGAAATGCAAATAAGTGAGCGACATCGTGGTACAGCCGACTGTACAGGTCTGACTTTCTCCACCTGTTAAAGTCAGTAAGTACGTGGGGAATAGAGTTGGAAATATTTATTAAGTTATTTTCGGTCCAGATCTCCAGTCCTATAAGAAACAGCCGGACAGAAAGTTGTTTGTACATAGTGTCCCCAACATTGATGATTTGCATGATGTCCTTCAAGACTTCGGATTTGCTCCTGCCTGACTTCACAAACCGCACGTTGTCCACAACCACTACTATCTTCACATACCTGACGTGTGTCCACCAGTCCTTGAGCTTTTCGTTCTCCTCCTCTGCCTTGGGAGCCTTGAACCACGGCAGTACAGCCTTTTGTTGCTGCAGCACCTCCGGCGTCAGTCCGCAGCTGGGTCTCTCGGGGTTGTTGGCCTCCTCCAAGCGGTAGAGAACGTGCCGAAAGGCCGGATCATTGGGGACGGGCTCGATCTGGTAGGTATAATCCTCCACCCAGAGCACGCCGTCGAGGCCCCTGCCGCAGGTGCTGAGGGCCACCAGGGAGCCGGGGCTCCCCAGCACGTCGCCCTGGTAGAAGCAGTTGTCCCGCACGGAGGGGTGCTCCTCCCGGCGGGCCCCGTCCCGCCCGTAGGTGACCAGGGTGAAGGGGCGGGAGACCAGGCCCCTCCTGGGCTGCAGGCGCAGCACCCGCGGCCGCCCCGCCACGTTCAGCCAGTAGGAAAGGGCCGTGGCGTCGCCGCCGGCCCGGGGGCTCAGCTGCCGCGGCACCG